>NC_092875.1:170242855-170532855 GCF_028372415.1 Notamacropus eugenii | reverse complement strand
CAAAAGTAGAAAAGAAAACTGATCTAGCCATAAAGAAACTGCTAAAGATAGAAGGTAGAGATAAGGGCCAAACTCTAGTCAAGATAGATTTACAGAATTCTATGAAACTTTAATAATTAGTACTTTTGCTACATAAATTATCTTAAAAATTAAGAATGTCTCTTACAAACAAAAGAAATACTGTAACAAACTTCTTTTATGAGGAAAGATAGTCTTAAAATCTAAAAATTTAAATACAATCCTAGCAAAATGATTACAGAAATTTATTTTTAAAATTATTATGACAAAGTAGATTTATATGCAAGATACAAGGGTAGTTTAAAAATAAGGAAGAATAATTAATAATAAATTTAAAAACAAAAACTTCTAAAACTACAAAATTGCAACTTATTTATGCATCAGTAAAGCAAAAATGTTATACTTTTACAAAGGATAACATTCATTTATGCTTAAGAACACAAAGCACAGATAAGAAGAATATTTTTAATTTTATGTATTTTATTCCTAACTTGAGAAATAAAACAAGCATTTCTGTAACAGAGTAGAAAAGGAAAAAAAAGGATTGCACATGAAACTGCAAATCTATTATGTACAACTTGATACTCCTTTTAAATATATTACTAAGTTATCATGTAATTTTCTTTTTTTTTCTTTTTTGGTTCCCTCTCCGTTATCTCTTCTGCCCAAGAGACAGCTACTATTAGACCAAATGTGTGTGTGTGTGTGAATTAAAATCATTCTATACATACTTCTATTTATCAATTATTTTTCTGGATGCAGATAGTGTCTTCCTTCATGGGTCCTTTACAGTTGATCTGAATACTTATGAAACTCAGACGAGCTTTGTCATTCACATCTACTCTTTGAACACTATTATTGAGAGTATATAATATACTCTCTGTTCTACTCATTTTGCTCTCCACTGTTTTATGCAAGCCTTTCCATGTTTTCCTAAAACCAACCAGTTCATCATTTCTTATAGCACAGCACCATTCCATCACAATCTTATGCCACACCTTGTTCAGCCATTCCCCAACTGATGGGCTTCCCTGCAATTTCCAGTTCTTTGCCACCATAAAGAGAGCTGCTATAAATATTTTAGAACATATAGGTTCTTTCCCTTTTCCCCTAATCTTCTAGGGAAACATCTAGTAGTAATATTGCTGGGTCAAAGGGTATAGGCAGTATAATAACACTTTGGGCATAATTCTAGATTGTCCTCCAAAATGGTTGGATAAGCTCACAGTTCCACAAACAGTGGATTAGTGTCCCAATTTTTCCTTCCCACATTTGTGATTTTCCCCTTTAAATAATTTTAGCCAGTCTGAAAGTATAAAATGACATCTAAATGTTGTTTTGATTTGTATTCCTCTGACCAATAATGATTCAGAGCATTTTTTCATATGGCTATAAATTGTTTTAATTTCTTCATCTGAAAACTGCCTGTTCATATCTTTTAACTATCAGTTGGGGAATGACTCGTATACTTAAAGATTTGACAAAATTCTTTATATGTTTGAGATATGAGACCTTTATCTAAGAAATTATAAAAATGTTTCCCCAATTTTCTACCTTCCTTCTGATCTTGGCTACATTTGTTTCATTTGTACAAAACCTTTTTGATTTAATACAATCAAAATTATCCATTTTATACTTAACTGCTCTTTATCTCTTGTCTAATTCATAAATTACCTATCCATAAATGTGATAAGTAATATGTTTCATGTTCTTCAAATTTTCTTGTAATATCTCTCTTTTTATCAAGGTCATGGATACATTTTGGCCTTATCTTGGTAAATGGTTTAATACGATAAAAAGTATCTAACTAAAAACCAAAAGGTCACATTGTATGCAGTGGAGAAACATTAGAAACTTTCTCACTACAGGAGAAAAGCAAGGGTGCCTTCTTCACTAGTTGTTATTTAACCTGGTTTTAGAATATTAGCAAAAGAAATAATAAGAGAAATAAATCAAAAGCATAAAGATAGGTAAATCAGAGGCAAAGCTGTCTCTCTTTTGCTGATAAAATGATAGTTTACCTAAAAAATACTAAGGAATCAGCAAAGAAATAGAAGCAATTCATAGCTTAAGTATCATTGCAAATGACAAAACAAACCTACACCAAACAATAGCAAATAGACAAAGTCTAGTAATAACAAAGTCTAGGAGGTAATAATAGAAATTAAAGTCTCATTCAAAATAACTACAAAAAGCAAAAAATATCTGGAAATCAATCCTCCAAAGTACCTTATAAATAAAATTTCAAAATGTTTCTTAGAGACATAAAGAACAACTAGAATAACTGGAGGGATATTTAGTGCTCATAGCTAGACCATGCCAATATAATAAAAATAATAATACTACCTAAGTTCATTTATAAATTTAGTCCAATAACAATCAAACTGCCAAAGGATACTGCCTAGAACTAGCCAAAATAATAATGAAATTCATTTGGAAAAAGAACAGATCTCACATATCAAGGGAAATAATGAAAAAAACAGAGGAATGAAGGAGGAATACCAGTTTCAGACCTCAAATTATAGTACAGAGGATTCATCCTCTAAACAATTTGATACTGCATAAGAAATAGAAAAGTAGATTAATGGAACATGCTAGACAAGGAGGAATCAGAAATCAGACAGAAAGAATCAGATGAAAAAACTGGAAAACATAAATGACCTAGAAAACAACTCCATTTTTTATAGTAATTGTTGGGGAAAGTGGAAAGTAGTCTGGAAGAAATTAGGTTTAGACCAACATTTTATATCACATATCACAATAAATTCAAAATGGATATGTGACCTGAATATAAAAAAATCCAGTGTGGTACATTGCAAAAAACACTAAAGTTTGAGTCACAAGAGCTGGAGTCAAATCTCAATTTGGAAAGCAGAATTAAGATGGTGGTGTAGCAGAAAGTGACATGATGAGCTCCTTCCCCTCCCCCCAATCACTTCCAAACAGATCTAATGTGTGTGTGTATTTATATGTGTGTGTGTGTGTGTGTGTGTGTATGCATACACACACACACAAAAAAAACCAGACCACATCTTGATAGGGAAATCGGGAAAAGTCACAGTGTGTCAGCTGTCTAGCCCAGGTTGGCATAGTACAAAGAAAGAGAGGTCTTTGGGTCCTAAAGATGCAATCTGGCTAGAAATACACCAGCACCCCAAAAGAGACTGACACCAGAGCAAAAGGAGGTTCCCAGATCCATACCAGAGCACCATTTGCAGGGTACAAGAATTGGTGCCAACTGGCAGCTTTGACACTCACTACCCAGTCTCAGGGCACTCATCCAAGGGTAACTAAGAAGAGAACCTACATCTAGGGGTAAGGAGGCCCTCAATGGTGCACCAAGAAAGGAGATAGTTCAGAAACAAACTGCAGAGGTATAGCTCAGACACCAGGAGTGGAGCAAGGTCTCAGTTCCAGCATCTAGACCTGTCTCAAGCGTCAAGGCAAAAATAACCAAATCAAATGACCCTTACAATTCTGTCTCTCTGAATCAGAAAATCTTTCCAGCTGGCTGATAGGGGCTAAGTCCAGTTTAGACCCAACTCAGGTCACAAACTTGCAGAGCTTAGACCAGGGGAACTTTGTCCTGGATCAGATCACTTTGGGAACACTGAAAACTTATAAGTCCTCAGTCTATCCCTGAGATCATGGGGATAAGACTTGTTCTTTCACTCAGTTTGTGAGGAATCTTGAATGAACTGCTCTCTTGAAAACTCTAAAAATAGGTTAGGTACCCATCTGGTGGCCTCCTTCGGCAATAATGTCATCTTCACTTACGCCTCTGGGAAGACAGAAAGAGGTGGGGAATCAACAGAAGAATGACCTCTGGAGGATCCAGTTTCTTTAGCTAGGCCTAAGGCCCATTCACTTCCCCCTGTGAACATTCCATGAGTGCTCCTTCAGTTTTACCTTCCTTCCAGTAAGAGCAGAGGCTCATATCATAACTTTTTCCATCTTTGCAGTCAGACTCCTGGACTCATCCTTGCTTTGTCTCTATAGCTGGGTCTAATCTCTTGAGGCTCAGGCTAACCAAGGCCCTGTAAGAGTTTTAGACCTCTTCCCAATCTCCACATCATGGTCACATCTCTACTGGCGCCTGCCGCCTTCCATTGTCTCAATTCTGATCCTGGCTCTATTCCCAGAGTAGTTCTTGACATCAAGAGCTAGGTCCTCAGCCTCCCAGGCAGAGTCTTCTGAGTCACATGGAAGATGGGGGGGCAGGGAAGTTGGGGGCAACCTACATGTAACTATAACTTTCTTTCAATAAACCTATCTCAGACCCCAAATAACCTAAGCCTTCCCAAGCTTCAGCTTTTTAGAAATTCACACCTCTCTAGATAATAAAGGAAATTATGAGGAGGGAGGAGGTTTTAAGGAAACTTTTAATTGCCCAAAGTGGAACCTCCTGCAAAATTTATGGCAAATTTAAAAAGAACTCCTCTGAGTTCTCCCAATGAAACTTTCATAGACAGTTCCAAGGCTGATCTTATCAGAAGGCTTTGTCAGCACAAATCCTCCTGAATTTACATGCTGAACTCAAGGGGGATAACCACATGATCTGAAAAAGAAGTTGGACTTTAACCCCCTTTTTTTGGTAAGCAGTTTGATACCCAATACCCTTTAGATCCTTGTTTTCCAGCTTAAACCGTATATTCCCTGAGTCCCCTACTGAATAAATAAATTCAATTAGAGGTGGGGGTGGGAGATGTTGGATCATGTTGGCTCAGCTATGTGTAATTCTATCCCACTTTGTCTCAAACTCAGACCAGTTGTTCTTGTTGGGTAATAATGATTTGATTCTCACATTAAACTTAGGAATTTGATAAAGGGCCAAAAAGGGCAGCCTTGAGAGAATTGGAAATGACCCATTTTCTTGAGCAAATGATCCAGCAGGACAAATCACTTCTCCATGAGATAGGAAAAGGCCTTACATTTCTATTTTTGTGCTTTCCCCAAGGAACGAGTCTTTCTTTTATGTGCACTTTGATGTAGGAATAACAAGGCATTTACATATCATTTGTACTTTCATAATGAGCACTTTATAGAGAATATCAGCCTAGCTCTACCCATTCCTTTGGAACTCCTGGAAACAAAGCCCAAACTTGCTTAACATAGATCAGGTCATTTGCACAAATGGGGGGTGCCCAAGTCACCTTCCCCTTCTACCAACTTTTGTGGGGCAGGGTCTCTGTGGATATCAGAACCCAGAGTTTGTGCAAGAACCACCATTCTGCACATTACATAAGCCCTCAGGTTGTGATGTTGCACCAGAAGATAAATCTCCAAAGATCAAGGCATAGCACAACTTGTTCTTCTGAGAACATCATCCTGAGAGATGTTTGTGTGAAAGGGGACCAAGACAAAGTTTTCTTGAATAATGAGAAGTAGATAATCTTTCATGAGAAGTTAAGATCTGAACTTTCTTTCTGATTCTTTTTAATGAATTCTTATGAAATGAGGGGAAAGGATATGGAGAGAAGGGACTGCCAGAGGACCAGAAGCTGCACTAGGGAGAAAGTATCCCTGTGTTTGTAAGTGTGGTACAGTAGAAGCCAGTATGATAGAGCAGAAAGAGTGCTGGATCTGTATTTGGAATTCTGAGTTTAAATCCTCCCTCAGAAAAGTACTGGGTCAGTCTTGACAATTTACTTAACCTCAGCCTCAGTTTCTACATCTGTAAAATGGAGATAATAATAGCACCTACCTCAAAGAGTTGTGGTGAGGATCAAATGAAATAATGTTAAAAAAGCACTTTGGTCGCTGTACCCCAGGTACTGATCTCAAGACAAAAAACCCTCTTGGAAGAACTCAAAAAGGATTTTAAAAATCAGGTAAGAGTGGTAGAAGAAAAATTGGGAAAAGAAATGAGAGTTATACAGAAGAATTATGAAAAAAAAAGAATCAACAGCTTAGAAAAGGAAGGACAAAAATTGACTAAAGAAAGCAATGCCTTAAAAATTAGAATTGGTCAAAGGGGGAAAATATTCTCTAAAGAGAACAGCTTCTTTGAAAGTAGAATTGGCCAAATGGAAAAAGAGGTACAAAAAATTCATTTCTAAGTGAAAAAAATTCTTTAAAAATTAGATATGAGCAAGTAGAAGCTAATGACTCTATAAGATAGGAAGAATCAGTCAAACAAAATCAAAAAAATGAAAAAAATAGAAGAAAATGTAAAATACCTCGTTGGAAAAACAACTGACCTGGAAAATTGATTCAGGAGAAATACTTTTAAAATTACTGGACTACCCAAAAGCCATAATTAAAAAAAGGAGGTCTGGATAGCAACTTACAAGAAGTTTTATCAAGGAAAACTGCCCTGATATCTGAACCAGAGGGTAAAACAGTAATCGAAGGAATCCACCAATCATCTCCTGAAAAACATCCCAAAATGAAAACTCCAAGAAATACTGTAGCCAAATTCCAGAACTCTCAGGTCAAGGAGAAAATACTGCAAGCAGGGGGAAAGAAATAATTCAGATATCAAGAAGCCACAGTCAGGATTACACAGGACTTAGCAGTTTCTACATTAAAGGATCAGAGGACTTGGAATATGATATTCTGGAAGCCAAATGATTTTGGATTACAACCAAGAATCAAATACCCAGCAAAACTGAGCCTAATCTTTCAGGGAAAAAGATGAACATTCAATGAAAGAAGAAACTTTCAAACTTCTCTGATGAAAAGACCAGAGCTGAACAGAAAATTTGATCTTCAAATATAAGACTCAAGAGAAGCACAACAAGGTAAACAGATAAAACAAAACAAAACATCGTGTTCAATAAGATTAAACTGTTTACATTCCTACATGGGAAGATGATAGTTTAACTCTTAAGAACTGTATCTCTATTAGGACAGTTAGAAGGAGTATGTGATGGTAAAAAATAACTAAGGGATGAAAAAAATGATTGTACTGGGAGAAGGGGGAGGCATTAATGGAGTAATTTGTATCACACAAAGAAGCATAAAAGACCTATTACAGTAGAGGGAAAGAAGGGAGGGGGGTGAGCATTGTTTGAACTTTACTCTCATCAGATTTGGCTCAAAGAGGGAATAATATACACACCCACTTGGGTAAAGAAATCTATCTTAACTTATAGAAAAGTAGGAGAGGAAGAGGAAAAGAAAAGGAGGAGGGGCTGAGAAAGAATGGAAGATTGAGGGAGTAGTGGTCAGATATAAAACACTGGTGAGGAGAGATGGGGTGAAAGGAAAGAGAGATAAAAGTATATACAGGGGGAAAATAGGATGGAGGAAAATAGAGTTAGTAATCATAACTGTGAATGTGAATGGAATGAGCTCTCCCATAAAATGGAAGTGGATAGCAGAGCGGATTAAAAAACAGAATTCTGCAATATGTTATTTACAAGAAACATATTTGAAGCAGAGAGACACAGAGCAAAATATATTATGCTTCAGCTGAAGTAAAACGAAAAAAAAGCAGGGGTAGCAATTCTGATCTCAGACAAAGCAAAAGCAAAAATAGATCTAAGGAAACCATGTCTTACTCAATAGTACCATAGACAATGAAGTAATGCCAATATTAAAAATATATGCACAAGTTGTATTGCATCCAAATTCTTAGAGGAGAAGTTAAGTGAGTTAGAGGAAAAAACAGAGAGCAAAACTATATTAGTGGGGGACCTCAATCTCCCCTCTCAGAACTAGATAAATCATACCACAAAATAAACAAGAAAAAAGTTAAGGAGGTGAACAGAATTTTAGAAAAGTTAGATATGATAGATCTCTGGAGAAAATCTAATAGGGTTAGAAAGATATATACCTTTTTCTCAGTGGTACATGGCACCTACACAAAGACTGACCATGTATTAGGGCATAAAAACCTCATGATTCAGTACAGAAAGGCAGAAATATTAAAGATATTCTTTTCAGATCATGATGCAATAAAGACTGCGTGTAATTAAGGGTCATGAAAAGACAGACTAAAATCAATAGGAAACTAAAAAAACTACTCCCAAAGAATGAGTGGGTCAAAAAACATCATAGAAACAATCAATAATTTCATCAAAGAGAACAATAAAGAGACAACATAATAAAACTTATGGGATACAGCCAAAGAAGTATTTATGGGAAATTTTATATCTCTAAATGCTTACATGAACAAAATAGAGAAAGAGCACATCAATGAATTGGGCATACAATTTTAAAAGCTAGAAAAAGAACAAATTAAAAATCCCCAGTTAAACACCAAATTAGAAATTCTAAAAATCAAAGGGGAGATTAATAAAATTGAAAGTAAGAAAAACCATTGAACTAAAAAATAAAACTAAAAGCTGATTTTATTTTTAAAAAATAAAATAAATAAACTTCTGGTTAATTTGATCTTTAAAAAGGAAGAAAACCAAATTACCAGTATCAAAAATAAAAAGGGTGACTTAGCCACCAATGAAGTGGAAACCAAAGCAATAATTAGGAGCTATTTTGTCTAACTGTATGCCAATAAATCTTACAATCTAAGTGAAATAAATAAATATTTGCAAAAATATAAATTGCCCAGATTGACAGAAGAGTAAATAAAACACTTCAGTAACCCTATTTTAGAAAAAGAAATTGAACAAACTGTCGATGAACTCCCAAAGAAAAAATTTCCAGAGCCAGATGGATTTACAAGTGAATTCTACTAGACATTTAAAGAACAATTAATTCCAATACTACATATTTGGGAAAATAGGTGGAGTCCTACTAAATTCCTTTTATGACACAAATATGACGCTGATAATTAAACCAGGAAGAGCCAAAACAGAGAAAGAAAATTATAGATCAATTTCCCTAGTAAATATTGAGGCAAAATTTGTAAATACAACATTAGCAAAGAGATTACAGCAATTTATCACCAGGAGAATATACCTTACCCTGCTTGGACCTGGGTCTCACCCACCACAGCTTTAAGAAAAGGCAGTGAGGGAATGCCCATCAATTGGGGAACGTCTAAACACTTGTGGTATATGAATGTAATGGAATACAATTTGCTGTAAGAAATGATGAGCAGGCAGATTTCAGAAAAACCTGCAAAGATTTACATGAATTGATGCTGAGTGAAGTGAGGAGAACCAAGAGAATACTGTACACAACAACAGTAGCATCGTGTGACGGCACCCTGTGATAGACTTAGCTCTTTTCAGCAATACAATGATCTAAGACAATTCCAAAAGACTCATGATAGAAAATGCTATCCACGTCCAGAGAAAGAACCATGGAGCCTGAATGAAGATCGAAACATACTATTTTCACTTTTCTGCTTGTTTGTTTTTCGTGTCTTTTCCCTCTTGTTCTGTTTCTTCTCTCACAACATGACTATTGTAGACATATGTTTACATGATTGTACATGTAAAACCTATATCAGACTGTTTGTCATCTTGGAGAGGGGATGTGGCAGGGAAGGAGGAAGAACAAATATGGAATTCAAAATCTTATAAGAATGAAAGTTGAAAACTATTTTTACATGTAATTGGAAAAAATAAAATGCTATTTACAAAAAAAAGCACATTGTAAACCTTAAAGGACTAAATAAAATGTGACCTGTTATTCCAGCTCCCATGTGACAATCTACTTGATTGTATATTGAGTTTTTTTAATCTAAGTCTAAAATTTCCATGTGAAATGTATATCTAAGTAAAAAGCCTAGATGTATTATCTGTCAGGATCCAAAACCACCCCTGTCTTTTTACTCCATTCTTTTTACTATTAGGGGACACCCTGTTTTCCAGAACTAAGGTCCAGCAAGCAATCTGTGCACTGAGTTTAGCATAACAACAATCCTTTGCAATCACCCTCTGAATAAACACTGCTACAACTAAATCACAGAACTGATGGTCCCTGAACTCAGGCAAGCACCAACAGGACCAGACATGAAGCCCTGCTATCAATGGGTTTTTTGTCACAAGACAATCTTGCCTCACTGTTACTGTTGTACCCCCATTACTGTTGCCACACTACATTATTTGATTCTTTATCTAGCCACAAATACATAAATCAAGGTTTAGCTCCACTGCCTTGGGTCTCCTACTGGAGAAGGCCCCAACACATGTGTCTAATTTCCCTTCCACAATGAAATAAAGAAAGCTTTTTCTTATAACTTTTGTGAGCTCTTTGGAATTTTTGGAGTTAACAGTGATTGTAAAACCTCCATGACTCTTTGGTCATTTGTTACCAAAGTTAACATATCTTTTAAAAAAAATAAAATAAAATCTACTGAAACACTTAACCTAAAAAAGCCACAAATGGAACTGATTTGGTGCCCTCCCAAAGGATGTATGAAAAACATACCCAGGAGACTTAACAAAAGAAAGAACTCCCAGGAAATCCCAACAGGACTGGTGCTTTTCCTGCTGTGTTTAGGTCCTGGGACCAAAGAGAATTGTTCAAGAGGAGGAGAAAAGACAGAGGCAAAAATCATGATAATTAGACTAGAAATAGAATTAGAATTATGGGGAACACCTGAGGAGGAAGCACTCTCTGTCAGTGCAGAAACTGGTTCCTGGGGTGCACATGGAGACATGTCCTAGGACACTGAGAAGTGACTTGCCCAGAATCACAGACTGACGAGGAGGCAGAGGCTAGGTCTGAACTAATGTCTTTCTCCCTGACTGTAGGGTCAGGTCTCCTTCCACTAGGTCAGAGGCACTCACTCTGGGGTCTGCAAACTACTTTTACAATATATCGATAACTATATTTCAATATAATGAGTTTCCTTTGTAGTTCAATGTATTTTATTTTTTCATTTAGAAATATCATTCTAAGAAGAGATCCACAGATATTGTCAGACTGCCAAAAAGGTCCACAGTACACAAAAAGCATAAGAACTTTTATTATAAGATGCTGCCTCTCAGTAATAATAGTTCACATTTATAAAAGTTTTCCCTCTGCTTTCCTCACAACAACCTACAGCTTATTTATGAGCCAGTAAAGAAATGCAGCGTTGGAGAAGATAGTTTGAAAATGGTACGGCAAGGTGGCACAATGGATAGAGCACTGAGCCTAGAGTCAGAAAAACACATCTTCCTGAGTTCAAATCTGGCCTCAGACACTTAGTAGCTATGCGACCCTGGGCAAGTCACTTAACCTTGTTTGCCTCAGTTTCCTCATCTATAAATTGAGCTGGAGAAGGAAATAGAAAACCATTCCCATATCTTTGCCAAGAAAACCCCAAATGGGGTCATGAAGAGTTGAACACGATTGAAAAGCAACTGAACAAGGTGCATAAGTAGCAGTAATGATTTGGAAGAGGTTTCCAAAATTGAAAACCTGGTAATTATAGAATTCTCAGAATGGGGAAGCAAGAACAACAGTTCACTCTTCTATGGTACTTCAAGTTCTACAAAGCAGCTCTGGGAGGTAGATTGTACAAGTATTATGCCCATTTTATAAATAAGGAAAATGAAGCACCACAACATGAAACATGTAGTACTAGAGTTGGGATTAGGGCCAGAATAAGAATTAGGACAGATTAGGACTTCCTCCATCAGAAAATCCAGGGTTCTTTCACTGTATACGACACTACCTCTCTTAAAAATGTAAACTCCATGAGGGTTTCATGATTTCTGATTCATTTTTTCTCTTCCAATGCCTAGTGTGTAACATAGTACCTGGTATGTAGTACTTAATAAATGCTTGTTGGTTGGTTAATTACTCTTTCAACCCTATTTTTTGTTTTCTGTAACTTCATGGAGGGCAGGTAGGTGGCGAGATGGATAGAATATCAGGTCTGGAGTCAGGAAGACTCCTTATCCTGAATTTAAATCCAACCTCAGATACTTACTAGCTGTGTGATGCTGGGCAAGTCATTTAACTCTGTTTGCCTCAGTTTCCTCAATTATAAAATGATCTGGAAAAGGAAAGAGCAAACCACTCCAGGATCTTTGCCAAGATAGCCCCAAATGGGGTCACAGAGAGTTGCTGAAATGACTGTATAACAAACTTCATGGAGAGCTGAGTGAGTCATAAGACAGAAGTATCAATGAGGCAACTTCTGAGAAGCCCCAGATTTGGCCACTGCTGAATGTTCCACTGGCCAGGCGGAGACAACTATCTCCTGAAAAGAAGTAGAGCTGGACCCCCGTTTAACCGCATGTGCCATGCACCATGAGCTCAGACTGACACCCAGAGGCATGGGTATACCCTTGTCCCAACTGGGATTCTGTTCCCAACATCTTCTTATTGTTTCTGTGGTAAAAGCAGAAACTAACCAGGCCTCAGATTCTGTCCAAGTGAAACTCTGATTAAGAAGAAAACCAGTAATTGATGATGCAAGAGCCCTTCCCAGACTCATGATTAATGGTAGTCAAAATAGGCTACCACCTAATACACAATACCCAAGGAGGCACAATGAGGTACATCTTGAAAGAATGACTGCAAACTGTATGTTTAATGCTCCCCAATTCCACTCTTTAAAAATGCACATGAGCATTTTTAAAATTCTGAACTTAATAACCACCAAATAGAATGGGCATTTTCTACACAATAGGACAGAAAAAGAGAATTGTACATGAAACTATGGATCTCTATTGCAAACATACACAAGTAACTTAACCTCTCAGTGCCCCTAGGTTAACTAAGACTCTACAATGGAAATCAGGCAGTTAGGTGATGTAGTAGACATTCTGCTTGACCTGAAGTCAGGAAGACTCATCCTCCTGAGTTCAAATCTGGCCTCAGAAACTTACAGGTTGTGTGATCCTGGACAAGTCACTTAACAGTCTTTGCCTCAGTTTCCTCATTTGTAAAATGATCTGGAAAAGGAAATGGCAAAGCACTCCAGTATCTTTGCAAGAAAACCCCAAAGGGGTCATGAAGAGCAGGACATAACTGAAAAATGATTGAACTATAACAGTGAAATCAAGTAAACACCAGGGGTTCCCTACCCTGATAAAATCATAGATCTGAACTATTAAAAAATAAAATAAAAAGTCAAATCACATGCCTTACAGGGAGGCTCCAGTGAATAGGGAGCACAATTTTCAAACATAATGTAAGACATATAAATGTCTTGTCCTGGCTATATCTTTTTTCCCATCTAATAGGTAACCTTTTTAATTACAGGTAGCCCTTATAAGACCTGGACTTACTTTCCTGCTCCCCAATTCTGCTTGCACTTCCAGGTCTGGTTCCCAGACTTTAGTTATAGCATCCCCTCAGTATTCTGAGGGTACCCCATTGAGATTGCAAGATTCTAATAATTCTTTTGGCTTGAGCCCACATTCTAGTGTCTTTTCCCTAAAATCAGTTTCCCAGCGTAAAGTACTGTCTCCTCATTATCACTGATAACAGTGATAGTGATACTCATTCATCAATTTAACCAGTTGATAGGTTCTCAGTACTGATAACCAATTAATAGCAATTAGATTTTCAAAAGAGATATTTGCTCAAAAGATAAACCACAAAAAGTCCCCTCAAGCTATACTTCCCCCTCTACATTGTGATCTCTATGGGTCCTTAAAATAGTAGCTACATTCTCACCACTGAGTTACTGTCTAGGTCTGCCACAGCCAATAGATACATCACTCCTTTATTTGCAGAATACGTACAGCATTTCCACTACTGTCTGAGTCTGAGTCAAGCAGTTAGCTCCTAAGGGCTTGCTCATCCTCAGGGCTTGGCTTGAACCTCTGATAACTCTTCCAACCTTTTTGAGATCTCATTGTATCAAAGGAAAGAAAACACAAGGTGGCTGCAACACTCCAGGCACAGGCTTGCTTAGCAGGCCATGTGCTCACAGGCCAGCCCTGTGGAGGAAGGTACTCTAATGGAAAACAGGAAGGAAAGAGACAGGAAACAAGTCACAGAATATCTGTACAAACTCTAAATAGGGGGTACCATCTTTCAGGTCCAGAAGCAGACTCCTCAAATCCCCTACATGGATTGGAATCAGAGAGGCAGGACCCTCTGTACATCCACTCAAGACTGGGTTCTTGCATTGGTCACTGGGAAGAATCTAGGAAACTCACGTGGAGAGGCAAACACATAGGAAAAACTTATGGCCAGTGTGACCATGTGGAGTGAAGCACACGTAGAGAACATACATGGCTACAGCATACATGTGGAGGAGTAGCTCATGCTTCCCAAACTGCAGGACCCCATGGCTTTCTTCCAGTTATTCCATCACTGTCCCCATTAGCCCTACTCCCTGCTGGTCTCAGTCTCCATAGCATACTGCTCCACCAGATGCTGCTTGGCTGAACAGGTAGCTTTTGCCAGGCATGGCTCAGCTGGATGCTGCCTACCTAGACTCCGGATGTCGACTGGTCTGATGCCTCCAGTTTCTGGCTCAGCTAAAATCCTGATCTACCTCTTCCTTTTTTAAAATATATAATTTATTTATTTTCAGTTCTTAACATTCACTTCCACAAGAATTTGAATTTAAAATTTTCTTCCCATCTCTCCTCTTCCCCCACCCCAGGACAGCATGCACCCCATCCATCCCTTCCTCCAGACTGTCCTCCCTTCTATTATCCACCCTTCTTCCATTCCCCTTCTCCTCTATTTTCTTGTAGGGCAGAATAGATTTCTATACTCCATTGCCTGTACAGCTTAATTTCCAGTTGCGTGCTAAAACAATTTTTAATATTCATTCTTAAAGCTTTGAGTTCCATATTCTCTCCCTCCCTCCCCACCCACCCTCATTGAGAAAACAAGCAATTCAATATAGGTCATACATGTATAACAATGCAAAGCACTTCCATAATAGTTATATTGTAAAAGACTAACCACATTTCCCTCTGTCCTATCCTGCCCTTCATGTATTCCATTCTCTCCCTTGACCTGTCCTCCCACAATACTGTTTGCTTCTGATTATCCCTTTCTCGAATTTGCTGTCCCTTTTATTTTCTTCCCTCTCCAATCCCCTTTCCCCTTGCCTTCCTGCAGGGTAAAATAGAGTCCCATATCAAATTGAGTGTGTGTTATTCCCTCCTTAAGACAAATTCCATAAGAATAAGGCTCAATTATTTCTTTCATTTTCCCCTTCCCCCTCCATTATAAAAGCTCTTTCTTCCCTCTTTTATGTGAGATGATTTGCTACATTCTATGTCTCCCTTTCTCTTACTCCTAGTACATTCCATTCAACAGTAAATTTTGGTTTTTTAGGTATTCTCCCTTCATATTCAGCTCTTGTGCCCTCTGTCCATATATATATGTGTGTGTGTGTGTGTGTGTGTGTGTGTGTGTGTGTATATGCACATATATATCCATGTACATATACATACCTACACATATATAATATACACATACATATATACCCATACCCACCTACATATATATATTCCCTCTAACTACTCTAATACTGAAAAAAGACTCATGACATCTTTCTATGTAGGAATGTAAACAGTTCAACTTTAATGAGTTCCTTAAGACTTCTCTTTCCTGTTTACCTTTTCATGTTTCCCTTGATTCTTATATTTGAAAGTCACATTTTCTATTCAACTCTGGTCTTTTCAACAAGAATGCTTGAAAGTCTTCTGTTTCATTAAAATTCCATTTTTTCCCCTGAAGTATTATACTCAGTTTTACTGGGTAGGTGATTCTTGGTTTTAATCCTATCTCCTTTGATCTCTGGAATATCATATTCTAAACCCTTCAATCCCTTAGTGTAGAAGCTGCTAAATCCTATGTTATCCTGATTCTATTTCCACAATACTTGAATTGTTTCTATCTAGCTGCTTGCAATATTTTCTCCTTGACTTGCAAACTCTGGAATTTGGCTACAATATTCCTAGGAATTTTCCTTTTGGGATCTCTTTCAGGAAGTGATTGATGAATTCTTTCCATTTCCCTTTTACCCTCTGGTTCTAGAATATCAGGGCAGTTTTCCTTAATGATTTCTTACAAGATGATGTCTACACTCTCTTTTTGATCATAGTTTTCAGGTAGACCAATAATTTTTATATTATCTCACCTGGATCTATTTTCCAGGTCAGTTGTTTTTCCAATGAGATATTTCACATGTCTTCCATTTTTTCATTCTTTTGGTTTTGTTTTATAATTTCTTGGTTTCTCATAAAGTCATTATCTTCTATCTGTTCCATTCTAATTTTGAAAGAACTATTTTCTTCAGTGAACTTTAGAACCTCTTTATCCATTTGGCCCATTCTGCCTTTTAAAGCATTCTTCTCCTCATTGGTTTTTTGGACCTCTTTTGCCATTTATTTTTAAAGCTGTTATTTTCTTCAGCATTATTTTGGGTCTACTTTAGCAAGGTATTGGCTTGCTTTTCATGATTTTCTTATACTTTTTGAGCTCTTCTATGGCCTGAGTCCATCGCATATTTTTTTTGGAGGTTTTGGATGTAGAAGCCTTGACTTTTATGACTTCCTCTGATGATATGCTTTGTTCTTCCTCATCCAAAATGATGGAAGAAAATATCTGTTCACCAAGAAAGTAACCTTCTATAGTCTTATTTTTTTTCCCCTTTTTTCAGCATTTTCCCAGCCAGTTACTTGACTTTTGAGTCTTTTGTCAAGTGGAGGATATACTTTAGGGACCCGTAAGTTCTCAGTTCCTCCAAGGTGGAACAATCAAGGGAAGGAGTTTACTCTTCTCCTGGCCTGCGCTCTGGTCTGTGAGCAGAATTCCCTCTCCAGAGCCTCTACCAGCTCCACCACACCAGTGTTCCTCCTCACCTCAGGACTGCCACTCAGGACTGAGACCCATAGCGAGTTACCTGATTCCTCCAGAGTCTTTAGACTAAGGGCTCCAAAAGTGGATGCTGCTGCATTGGCTGTTGCGGCCCTGGGGCCAGGGCTGGGGTCAGACCAGCTCCTTTTTCATCCAAGTGAAAGAGCTTTCTTACTGACTTTTGAAGCTGTCTTTTGTGTTTGTGGGTGGAGACATCTGGGAACCACAGCTGCTACCCATGATTCTATGCCCTGAAGCCTGCTCCAGTCCTGTCTGAGCTGTGCCCTGCGGCCAAGGCTGGGCTGTGCTCCACTCCAAGCATGGTTTGATAGATCTTTCCTATAGGCCTTCTAGGCTGCCTTGGATTTGAAATCTTTTTCACTCTGTCATTTTGTGGCTTCTGCTGCCTAGAATTTGTTTAGAGTAATTTTTTACAAGTATTTTATGGGCTACGGGGGTAGAGCTAGAGCAGGTCTGTCCTTCTATTCCACCATCTTGGCTCTGCCCCTCTCTACCTCTTCCTCAAAGAAAGAGGGAGTGTTATTACGCTCTATCTGTTTAAGGCCTATATGAACTTTTTACTGGCTCTTTTAGAAACGACTGGAATGCTAATTAAGCCTTCTGCTGTACCCCATCACCTCTCTCCTTCCCTCAGGGTTTTGGCTCTGAAACCACTGATCTTTCCCAGGAGGAGATTGTCAGCCACAGGTGCTGAGCCTTTTAGAACAAAGACCAGAGTTCTCCCAGCTACCTAATACTCTCAGGCATAGTCATTCCTTTGGATTCCTCTTCCTAGTCCAAAGGCTTAGATCCCCCAATCAAGACTTTACTGTACTTCTACGTACTTTCACATTTTCAATATCTGGTACGCAGCCTATAAACCAGACAATGTTTGTTTCCCCAATAATTACCAAACAGTTCTGAGGTTGGGAGTACCTCAACTTTCAAACTTCAAATCTCTTCTGTTCTTTCAGTTTGGCCAGTGGGTTGGAGGCAGGGTAAGGGAAGATAAATTAAACCCAGGATAAGGACATGGTCTCTTCTACCAGTCTACCAATATTCCTGGCCTTTTCATTTGTAGATATAGCTGACCCAATACTCAGAGCAACATTGAAAGTCACTCTTACATCTATCTGGATGTGAATAGATAAGGAAACTGAATTAGGCCCAGAGAGACTGAAGCAACCTGGTGTAGTAGAAAGAGCACTTGACCTTACATCAAAAAATGTCAGTTTCTATCCCAGCTCTCTCCCCCTTTTACAATCTATGTGATCTTGAATGAATCATTTCTTTTTTATGATCCTCAATCCATGCATCTGCAAAATGGGAATAATTATATGCACTTTACCTCAAAGAGTTGTTGTGAACAGTTAATAAGATAAAAATGCAGTGCTTTTATAACTGAAAAGTGTCTTATCACTCTGTTATTATTATCAATTGACTCATCCAAGGTCTGTTAATGAAAGAAAAGATTACTCAATGCCATTAGCAAGCAGTATACTGCAATCAAACAAGTGACGAATTTGTAGTCCATAGACCTGAGTTCAAATCCTGTGTGTAACTTTGAACTTACTACTTGTGTGACTTTGAACAAATGACTTCAGCTCTCTGGGAATGTCTCTTCACTGGTGAAAAGTAGGGGTTCAACTGCTTGGTCAGTTCAGTTCTGTTGCTATTCAGTTTTTTTCAACATTTTGTGTTCCCATTTGGGGTTTTCTTGGCAAAGATACTGGAGTAATTTGCCATTTCCTTCTCCAGCTCATTTTACAGAGGAGGAAACTGAGGCAAACAGGGTTAAGTGACTTGCCCAGGGTCACACAACTAGTAAATATCTGAAGCCAGATTTGAACTCAGGAACTATGAGTCTTCCTGACTTCAGGCCCAGCATTCTATTCACTTTGCCACTTACCCTTTCCAGCTCTAGATGCATGAGATATCCCATGAATGGGCATCACCCAATTTCTTCCTTCTTCACCCGAACACTGAGTTCCTTTGTAACTTTATACAGGTCAGTCTACTCCAGTGCCTCAGTTTTACCATTCATACAATAGACATATCGATCATTTGCTTCCTATGAGTGGTGAGAAAGTGACAACCCCTAGGGCTCCGATAATTAACAATAGGTCAAACAAACTGTAGCACTGAAGTCACACATGTAATTTAAATTAGTCCTCTTTGGTACCACAGTGAATTCAACAAGAAAACCAGACCATTCCATCAGGATGCTGCTGGGGGAAAGCAGAACCCATCAGGACTTTTCTAACCACCAGTATAAATTATTCTCCTGTGGGCCTGATTTAAACAGTTGTGTTGTTCCACTGGGCACAATTCCCGCCTGCTAGAAGCATGAGCAAACAGGCATGCAGTGTTCCATTAATGAACTCGTATTTTACTGGGAGCTCTGCAAGTCCTTGGCATTAATGAGATTAATACCACAGTGGGGGGGGGGAGGGAAGGCAGTGCTCTGACTTTTCACCTCTGGAGAATCTGGATTCAAATCCCAGGCCCCCAACCCTTAAATTAAGGGGTGGCCCTTCACAACTCAAAATGAAGTTGGCAACCTTACCCTACGCCTGGTTTGTGTAGAGCAGGAAAACCGCGGGCAAGTCAGTACAGTTGGCCTGGGCCGCTGGAAGGGGCCCAAGACCCAGATTGCAGGGGGTGTTATAGATTAGGCATGAGGCACTTTGGCAGGGGCCTGGTTGAGAATCTTTCCTTGGAACTGGACCTCAAATCAGGACTTGCAGTTCCCTCTCCAGCAAAACTCATTCCTCCACATTTGTTTGTTTTTTTACCTTTCAAAAACTAAAAAACTAAAAATATCTGTGTGTGTCCTCTTTTGAATACCTACATACCCATTCTGCTATGCTCCTGTTATGAATCAGTATCCCTCCCTAGGAAGCAATAACATCCTCCCTCCATCCCTCTCTTGCTTTGCCTAGCTTGTTAAGGGAAAGTAAACCTGCTGCTAACTACTCTAATACAGTAGTAAGAGTGCTGTTTGGAGTGAGAAGACTGCATTCAGATTCTTGCTCTTCTACTTACTGTCTGTGTGAGTTTGGGCAAGTCAGCTTACCTCCACTGGCCTCATTTTCACCATCTGTAAAATGAAGGAGCTAGACTGGATGACCTTGAAGTCCCTTACAGCTCTAGAGGGATGATTCTATGAGCCACTTTCTATTTCAAATCTCTTTTTACTCTGGATTAAGAGGTTTTTTCCCCATGTGGCCCCTGGTGACTCCCTTGAGATCTCTTTTGGATTATAACCCCAATGCCTATCACCATCCCTGGTTACTTTCAGAGAGAGGAGATTTCAAATGTGCCTACTGTATCCTAGGGTCTACATCACCTCCAAACATACTCACTCCATTCCACTGGGAAACTGGAACTCAACGTGACTTCCTCAGGCCCACAACTAAGAATGGTGGCAGAGATCTGTCTTTTTATGGTACAGGGAGAAAACATCTCAAATGGACAAATAAGCAAGGCCAGATTCTCATGCCAGGCTATTTTTTTGGTCAGGGGTTGGGGAGCATGGGTGCTAGGGCATAGGTCTCTGTGGCACGCTATCCACAAGCCCTTTCTGCAAAGTATGAAAGGTCCAATTCATCTGCCTAACATTCAAGGCCCTCCACAGCCACCCTACCTTTTCAATCTCATCTAATATTATTCCCCTCCACCTTCTGCTAAAGCTGACTAGATGTAGCTAGGTGGCCCAGTGGATAGAGCTTTATGTCTGGAATGAAGAACACCTGAGTTCAAACCCTGCCTCAGAGAGGCTGGACAAGTCATTGGATCGCTACCTGCCTCAGTTTCTTCAGCTGTAAAATAATGATAATAATAGCACCTACCTTCTAGGGTTATTGTGAGGAAGAGGAGAGAGGGAAGGAGGAGGAGAAGAAGAAAGACTCGCATTTAAATAGTGCATGTTATGTGCAAGGCACTGTGCTAAATACTTTACAATTTTTCTCTCATTTGATCCTCACTACAATCCTGGAGATAGATGCTATTATTACCCTCATTTTACAGATAAGGAAACTGAAGCAGACAGGGATAAATGACTTGCTCAGGGTCACATAGTTAGTAAGTGTCTAAGGCTGAATTTGAAATTAGGTTTTCCTGATTCCAGGTCCAACACTGTCCACTGCACTATGACCTTGACTGCCATCTCTTCTCAGGCCCTGGTGGAGACAGTCTAGGTCCCTAAACTTAATAGCCTTGGAAATAGTAATACTTGCAGCCCACCATCCTGGACCTCCACCAGTCCTTGTGGAGATGCAGCCTGGCTGCTGCTCCTTCGGGTGCTATAGCCACAATTATTAAAGTTATTAAAGGCCCAGAAAAGAACATTTTGCCTTGGCAAACATCACAAACTGATGGAATTTTATCCATGGAAATGACATTAAAGAAGAGACTTTTAACATCTGCTTTGCCGCTGTACCCTAGGGACCAGGGTACAGGGACTTTTCCATCTGACTTGTAGCTGAAATCTTCCACGTGTGTCTACCCCACTAGAATTCGAGCCTCCTTGAAAGTAAACACTGTCTTATGTTGCTATTTGTGCCCAATCTAATCCAATAAACATTTATTATATACCTACTGTGTGTCAGCTACTGTGATAAGTGCTAGGGATACAATTGATCTTTTTTTTTTTTTTAAACTAGTCCCTGTCCTCAAATCTATTGAGGGGAAACAACACACAAAAGGAGACAGGAAAGAGGGGATAGAGACCACAGGGTACCAGCAGGAGGTAGGAGGGTGGGTTGTGGAGACCACAGGGTACCTGGCACAGGGCATCATGGGGCACCATGTTCCCAAGAAGAGCAACAGATGCAGAGTGCAGTTAGCCCAAAAAGTCCAGATTCTGCCCTCTATAAAGGAAGACTTTGGGAGAGGCTTGGTACTCTATCCTCCAGCCCTCTAATCACAGGAGAGAGGAGTCTGAGGGAGTGATATCAGTCAGGGCTTGGGTTAGCAGCATGGTGGTAAGTTTAGAAGTGATGACCTTATGCTGGGGGGGAAACGGGGGGCAGGGAAGGAAGTATCTTGGATTCCAGTTCTCTGCCCAGAGGAAGCTCTTCATAGCTGCTTGATTCATTCATTCCATAGGACTGATCATTGAGAGCAAACTGTATTTCACATGGCTGTCAAGTCAATCCAAAGAGATTTTAAATATTAGCAAATGTGAGAATGACCCAAGACCTTGCAAGTGTCTCTGTGTTTCTGTTCCCCCTACTCTACCTACCTAATAAAACCCAACAGGCAGCTAGGTGGCAAAGTAGATAGAGTACCAGGCCTGGAGTCAGGGAGACTCATCTCCTTGAGTTCAAATCTGGCCTCAGATACTTACTAGCCTTACAGTATATGCCAGATATACTATGTATACTAGACATATAGATATAGATATATATAAACTCACACACATATATACATATACATACACACATATATAGATACACACATACATATACATATGTGCACATTTATGTATGTGTTTGCATATATGTATGTGTTTGTGTGTATAGATGTATGTATATATATACATATGTTAGTTAGAAGTCACTGCATCCTGTTTGCCTTAGTTCTTCATCTGTAAAATGAGCTGGAGAAGGAAATGGCAAACACTCCAGTATCTTTGCCAGGAAAACTCCAAAAGGAGTCAAGGAAGAGTTAGACTTAAAACAGCACTCAGGTAACAAAAGGCATCAATCCCACATGGAATCTTATTTGAGAAATGTTCATAGACTCATAGAACCTCAAAGTAAAGGGGAGCTAGATGGAGCAGTGGATAGAACAGTCAATCTATCAGTCAATAAGAATTTATTAAACACCTACTGTGTGCCAAGCACTGTGCTAAGCACTGGGGATACAAAAAAAAAAAGTCAAAAGAAAGCTCCTGCCCTTGAGTAGCTCACAGTTTAATGGCAGGAGACAACAAGAAAACAATTATGCTCAAACAGGCTATATAAAGGATACATAGGAAATAATCAACAGAAGGCACTGGAATTAAGAGGAATTGTGTGTTCATCCTTCGTTGTCAAAGAAGACCATGCCATCAGAAAAATAATGACATGACTTGCACTGGACTTTGTTTTGAGGGAAGAAGGGCTGTGCAGGTCACCAGCCTCACTTCTCCTCCAGAGCGATCTGAATCCAGTGACCAGATATTCATCAGGATGCCTGGAGATGACCCAGGATGAGGCAATTGGGGTTAAGTGACTTGCCCAAGGTCACACAGCTAGTGAGTGTCAAGTGTCTGAGGTGACATTTGAACTCAGGTCCTCCTGATTCCTGCACTGGTGCTCCATCCACTGCATCACCTAACTTCCCTAATAGGAATTGTAAAAGACTTCTTATAGAAGATGGGATTTTAGTTGAGACTTCACGAAAGCCAGAGGAAGCAGGAGAGATGAGGAGGAAGAGCATTCCATTCATGAGGCCAGCGAAAATGTACAGTGAGGAAATAGAATGTCTTTTTCAAAGAACAGTAAGGAGTTCAGGGTCACTGGATTGAAGAGGACATTGGCAGGGTGGGGTGGGAGGGGAGGGTGGTGTAAGATATAAGAAGATTAAAAAAGATTGGGGAGCACAAGTTATGAAGGGCTTTGAACACCAAGTACAGGATTTTATATTTGATCCTGGAGGTCATAGGGAGCCAGTGATGTTTATGGAGTAAGGGGCTGACATAGCCCCTGTGGAATAGCCACAGTTAGCAGTCATTATCTGCATGATCATCCAGCAAAGGAAACTGAGGAGGAGTGGTCAGATAAATGGGAGGAGAACGAGTAGTCCCAAAAAGCTAGAGAGAAGGGAGTGTCAAGAGAAAGAGGGTTATCTACAGTGTTAAAGACTATAGAGAAACCAAGAAGGATGAGGAGTGAGAAAAGGCCATTAGAGTTGGCAATTTAAAAATTATTAATAACTTTGGAGGGTGCTATTTCAGTCAAATGGTGAGATTGGAAGCTGGATTGTAGAGAGTTAAGATGAGATAGGAGAGAAAATAGAGATACCTAAGACAGATGGTTTTCTCAAGAAGAGAAAAGGAAGGAGAGATATGGAATGACAGTTATGAGAGATGGATGGATCAAGTGAGGGGTTTTTGAGGATGGGGAGACAAGGGCATGTTTGTAACCAGTAGACAAGGAGAGGTTTCTGATATATGAGAGAGTGGAATGACAGAGTAGGCAGTCTCTTGGAGAAAATTGGCTGGAATGGGACCACTTGTGTATGTAGAAGGGTTAGCTTTGGTAAGAAGAAGGGCCACCTTTGTGTGAGACAGGGTAAAGGAGGAGATAGTGGCAGAAGGCATCTGGGTGATATGATATAAGGAAGAAGAAGAAGAAAAGGCTCCTGATGAATGGCCTTGATTTTTCAATAAAATATGAGTCAAGTTTCTCAGCTGAGAAGGTTGGGAGAAGGGAGGCATTGAAGAAAGAGAGAAAAGAATTAAACATTCATTAAGCACCTACAATGTGGGTGTAAAAGGCTCTGTGCAAAAGGAGTTACAAGGATTATTTCATTTGATCTTCACAACAGATCTGAGATACTGGCAGGTGCTATTGTTATCATCCCCATTTTATAGTTGGGAAAACTGAGACAGATAGAGGTTAAGTAACTTGTACATCATGTAGCTAGTTGAAGTCTAAAGTCAGATTTGAACTCAAGTTTTCTTGACTCTGGGCCCAGTGCTACACTGGACCACCTAGCTATCTCTAGGCATAGAAGGTTTGAGCAAAGATGAAAAGGGTTAGAAAAGCTGCTGTGGTGAATAGGATAGTGAGTTAATTAGAGAGATGTTGAAGGATTGCCTTGCAGCAGTGAAAGCTCCGTTGGGGTTATTTAACATCAATCTGTAGTGTATCTAGTCAGTTTGGTTTCATAATTTTCTCCACTTTAACTCAGCAGCACATGAGTAGGAATGAAGGTAGTAGATGTTGGGAATGATCTAAGGCCGAGGCTGGGCAGGGAATAATTAGTAATATGATTAGGGGGCAAGCACCTCAAAAGAAGAAGACAGTGTAGAATTGAACTGGTTCACCAAGGGATCAAGATGGCAAAAAGGAAGGAGTTTGGTGATTGTGGGGGAGATGAATGGGGAGACAGCTAAGGGATGGAGGAACTGAAAATCACAGTGTGGATGAAGTTGGTATTGAAAGGCAGAGAAAGAAGGGGAAGGTCCATAAACTGTGATCACATAAGAGAATTTCAGAGTTCATGAATATGGAAAATAGTGTACTTGTGGGTGATGCAAGATAAAGGTATAATCATCTTGGTATGTGGCTGAGATGGAGTAAAGGAATGTCGTGGAAAATGAGTTCATTTGAGGAACTGAGAAGGTAGGAGGTATGAGGAAATAGACTGAATGTCAACATCTCTTAGTATGAGGCAGGAGTTGAAAAAGAAAAAAAAGATTGAGTCAGGTACTGAACTCACTGAGGAAAGAAGAACATCTGGGAGGTCTGTAGACAGTATCTACCAGAATTTTGACAGGGTGGTAGATATGGATTGAATGAACCTCAAAGAGTTTTAATGAGTGACAGTGGTAGGGGAACACCCCAGAAGTGGCAATGGGAATCATGGAGTATTCCAACACCCCTTCCTTGACCACTTACTCAGGAGGAATGAGTAAAAAGTACACTCAGTACTGGAAAGCATGGCCAGGGAGGCAAGCAGGAGCTAGATCTCAGTAAGAGCCAGAAGATGGTAGAAGTGGGAAAAAGAAAATGTTAAACTGAAAGCAAGTTTGCTGTCTATGGATCAGATATTTCAGAGAGCACAGTAGAAGTAAATAGTTTTGGGGCAGGATTTTGATGGGGAGAGTTGAGAGAACGTGAATAAGGAATCTGACAGCGGAGTACAGAAATGCTGAGGACTTACAGGGGTTCAGAATCACTGGGATGGGCAGGATGTGACTGGGGAATGTTTTTTAACCATTAAGGAGAACTTTGGAAAGTTTTCATTGTCAGTAGGGTTTTGACCTCAGGGTGGAGTCTTTTCAAAACCTTGGGTAGTTCAGATATTGGAGGAAAAATTTACAACCTAAGGAATGGTGACAGAAATTTGATGGAATGTCACCTTGCCCCCTCACCTCAGTGCTAGGGGACTGCTATGATGGAGGCTGGAGGCCAGATAGGAGGCCAGGTTGCAATGGAATGACAGGAAAGGTACCCTCCTCTCCTTTTCCTGAGGGAGGCTAGAGAACCGGTAGGAGGGTTGTGTAACTCAAGGAGGAGCATGGTACGCTGTCCTAGTCTCCTTTTCCCAAGTGAGGCTGGAGATGTGATACCTCTTAATAGAGTTGGAGAAATGGAAGTCAGTGGATTTACAGTCAGGAATATCTGAGTTCCTGTCCTGCCTCAAATAGTAATTAGCTGTGTGACTCCCTAGGCAAGTCAGTTAACTTCATTTTCTTCACCTATAAAATGAGGAGCATACAAGGACTTCTTGGCCTCTAAGGTCCCTTTTAAGCTACAACACTATGATCCTGTGAAAGGACCTTAGATGTGATCTAGTCAAACCTATGCGTACCTGGGCAGAAATCTTATCCGCAACATCCTTGACAAGCATTGTTGGTATTCTGAGATGGGGGAGAGAGGGAAAGGAGGGGAGAGGCAGACTAAAAGGGAAGCAGTTAAACTTCACTTCCAAGTTAATTTCCAAGCAACCTTATCATCAGACCCAGAGAACAACTGTCTATTTACTCTATGGTTTCCATTTTCCACATTTCCCAAAGAGGGCCAGGAGTATGGAGGCACGGTGGCCTTTGCTCCACCACCAGTGCTTGGCAACCCCTGGGCCAGAAACTCAGCCTAGTAACCTGAAGCAATGGGGAATTTGGTCTTTTATCTGTTTGAGGAGTTTCTCCCTGGAGCCACTAGGTGGCGCTGTGGATTGAGTCCTAAACCTGGAGTCGAGACAACTAGTCTTCCTTAATTCATATCTGGCCTCAGAGGCTTTACTAGCTGTGTGACTCTGGGCAAGTCTCTTAAACCCTGTTTGCCTTAGCGTCTTCATCTATAAAATGTGCTGGAGAAGGAAAATGGCAAAGCACTCCAGCGTCTTTGCCAAGAAAACCTCAAATGGGGTCATGAAGAGTTGGACACAACTGAACAACAAATCCCTCTCTGCACACTATACTCCTATCCCTAAAAATACAGAAAATTCCCATTGTGGTAGCAGCAAAGTCCCTGGGCTTGTTTTTCCTGAAAAGCAAAGAGTCATTCCTGCAACTTGATTGGTCTGAGGAATTAAGTCTCAAGCATTTGGCTCTCCAGTCACCTTAGGTCCCAGGACATAAAAGGGCCAACAAGGAGGAGCCAATGTTCCTCCTTGAGTGACACACTCATCCGTCCCAATATACCCTAATAAATAGATGAAATGTGCTGGAGGGGTTGATGGCAAAGAGAAGGGAGAGACACTATGTCTATCTGAATCACTGCTGTATCCTTTCCATAACCTTATATAATTTTATTTTCATTGAGTGTCTGGATGGTCTATGAGTATCTCATTTCACTGTAGTTCTCAGCCTGAACTACCCTACCAGTGTGACTCAGGTCTAGACCACAGCATCTTACATGCAGTCTTAAGTCTGAGCTTTAGCTAGAGGTCCTCTAGGAAGCTACAAAGGTCAAGTAAGCTTGGCAGGTACTTTATTCCTCTACAACATTGCCTTAAGTTGAGGATGTTTTTTCTTATCTTAAACTTTTTGGACTTGGACCATGTAGTGTATGGTTACCAAGCATCAGCAAGACCTGTATTCACATCCCACCTCCAACATATGTAGTAGTTGGGTGACCCTGGGCAGGTTACTCAATTCTCCAAGCAACCTTCTGAGACCTGTGGCAGACCAGGAGCTGAACTGCCTTAGAAGAGGACTTTTCTCCCTGCTCCAATTCTATCATAGATTATTTAACCTTTGTAAAATAATAATATTAACTATACCACGTAAGAATTATGACTAAAGTATATAGCAATGATTAAATAACAAAGATTAAATAGTAGATAACATGGGGGCAGCTAAGAGGCTCAGTGGAGAGAGCTCCAGCCCTGGAGTCAGGAGGACCTGAGTTCAAATCCAACCTCAGATACTTACTGGGTGACCCTGGACAAGTCAACCCCCCAATTGTCTCCAAAATAATAATAATAATGATAGATAATACAAAAATTACAAATGATGGAAGGGCAAGCTTCAATCTGTACTGATAGAGGGAGTATCCACATTGATGACATTCACAGATCCATGTAAATTATAAACAGTTAAACCTCTTCTTCCCTAAGACCTAAAATCTAGCTTCAGCACCCAATTCAATATGCTGATACTTGGTAAAATTGTGAAAGAAGTTTCTTTCTGACGTGATAAAATATCTTGGTTTAATACATTTGCCCAAGTACTTAGATTCTGTGGCCATAGACAAAATGGAAACATAACTAACTCGGAGATCTGACCAGAGCTGATTTTAGTAGTAGCCAATAAAAGTGCTAAATAGAGCATTGACAAAGTTTCCATATCCAATTGAGCTATGGTTTCATTTTTAATTTGATCACAAAATCTTTTCACTGCTTTTCAGCTTTAGTATTTATTCATATGTGGGTAGCCAGGTGGCACTGTAATGCATAGAGTGCCAGACCTGGAGGCAGACTCATCTTCCTGAGTTCAAATCTAGCCTCAGACACTTACTCTGGTGACCCTGGGCAAGTCACTTAATCCTGTTTGCCTCAGTTTCCTTATCTGTAAAATGAGCTGAAGAAGGAAATGGCAAACCTCTCTAGTCTCTCTGACAAAAAAAACCCCCAATGGGGTCATGAAGACTCAGACATAACTGAACAATACAAGGTATGTGGTAGAAAGTGATTAGTCCCATACATATATATATGCTTTTCTCCAAACCTATTATGTTGTTCAAATACCAACATAGGAGGAGACTGAACAACAACATTCATTCATACATCAAAACAGGATGGCATAGGTTATCTCTATCTCCCAAGTCACCCAACTTAGCCGTAAAGTCAGGCAGAAAAAACTGGGTTTGAGTTCTGCTCCTGACATATACTCACTGTGTGACCCTAATCACATCACATAAAGTCTCTGTGCCCCTAGGAAATTTTCTATGACTCTCATGATGAAGATAAATTGGAGATCTCAATATGTGAAGGGAGTTTCCACCCTGATGAAATCACTGGTTTGTGATAAAAGAAAATTAAAAAAGATTAGTTACAGTCTAACAATGTCATTATTTATGTGAGCCTGGGCAAGTTCTTTTTCCTCTAGTGACCCAGATATAATATACTTTATGATAATAAGTTGTCAAACTGCTGTTGACCTGAATTGGGAGAGGGAATTTCCTACACCACACGAAATCACAGGTGGAGACCAAAACCATAACAATAACAATAATAAAAATAAATCATTATCTCATTATGAGAGTCTTTTAATATACAGGGAGTACTGTGATTGTGGCTGTTGATGGGAATAGGGCAAAGATAGTTAGCTCCCTCAATTCCACCTGGGACTTCTCAGTCCTATTCCTGTACGGATCTGCAAGGCATCCAGGAGCATTATGGGAACAGGTTGAAAGGTATCTCCTTACCCCAACTCCAATTAACTTTTTTGCAATTTTCTAAGAGGACTCCCCAGGAATAACTCGGAAAGAAAACTGAAAGGTATTTCTGGGTTAATAATAGAAGTCAAATGGTGTTTTAGATCATATCTCAAATAACAGCAGCTAAAGGAGACAAAGAACTTTAAAAAATGGATTTCAAAATGCCTAAGGACTTCGGCAGCTAGCTCATCCTAAGTACTGCTACTTGGGCTTCACATCACAAAAGAGCATGTGCCACCTGGGGCAAGGTTAAAGCACTGGCAGACCGCTGTCCATTGGGTAAGTGGCAGCAGAGAAGTCAGAAGATGGTAGGAGGAAGCAGCAGACGCAGCAGCGATGCCCAAAAGAGAAGATTAACAATGAAGACACTCAGTGAAAAGCAGTTAAGTGGAGACACCTAGCTGGAGAGCAATATGACAGGGAGAAAGGAGTAAGGGACTCTGAGTGCAATGATGCGCAGTGTTGGTGGCAAGAGTTACACTTGCCATACCTGTATCAGGCAGATTCCCTATATATGTGCCTCTCCGTGTGTATTCCCTGGTGACATATACTCCTCTGTGTGTCCTCTCTCAGCAGTTAAGTGGTAACCTGTAGGACAGTACAGTTTTGGTTGTAAGGTTGATTTTCTCGTCTTTTGCCTTGCTATGGTAGCACAGTAGATAAAATGCTGGGTCTAGAGTCAGAAAGACCTGACTTAAAATCCAGCCTCAGATATTTATTAGTTGTGTGACCCTGGGCAAACCTTTGTTTGCCTCAGTTCCCTCATCTGTAAAATGGGGATGATAAGAATAGCACCAGTGGTGTTGTGAGGATCAAATGATAAAAACTGTAAAGTACTTAACACAGTGCACAGCACATAGTAACTGCTATATAAATGTTAGCTTACTATTGTTAACAAATGTCTTTTGCTTTGAATTAACAATATTGTTGTTTTTTAGTTCTTTGAGTCATATGTGAGTCTTTTGTGACCCCATCTGGGGTTTTCTTGACCAAGATATTAGGGTGGTTTGCCATTTCCTTCTCCACTTCATTTTACAGATTGAGACAGAGCTAAATGACTTGCCCAGGGTCACACACCTAGTGTCTGAAGCCAAATTTGAACTCAGGAAAATAAGTGTTCCTGACTCCAGGCTTGAAACTCTACCCACTGCTCCACCTAGCTGCCCAATTAACATACTCTCTGGTTGACCGATAAAAGAAACACAGTGGTAAGGGAATGTAAACCATGCTTTCAGGTGGAAGCTGATCCACACCATCAATATGCCCTGAACCTGTGCTAGTACTTATAGGGGAATATATGAAAGAGACCTCTTGGGATACAAATAGCACTAAAGCTGAGTCCTATAGATGTTCCCTTTTAACACATATGGAATGATACTCCTAGAAATCTAGTTAAATAATTTAAAAATCCATATTCAAAAATGTAGAATTTTTCACATGCCCCTAACCAAGAAAAATCTCACTGACACAAATGAACAAGTTTGTCTTTTACTTAAATAAACACGGGATGAAGAATTGTACTGAAATGATGAGAAGGGTGATAGCTCAGAGAGCCTGGAGATGTGAATTCTGTCTGATTGTCACTTTCGTGACACTAGCAAAGTCATACAATCTCTCCGTGCCTTACTTTGTCCAACTATACAATGGAGATTAAAATCCCTTCTTTTATCTAAATCCCAGGAAAGATAATCAGGAGAATAAAATAATAGAGTTGAGAGTACTCTGAATTCCTAGGTAGAAAAATGCTTAATTAGTAATAGTTAATGGGCATCTAATATGTGTAAGGCATCCTCCTTAGCACAGAGGACATAGAGATAAAAATGGACCAGGGTCTGTGCCTTCAAGGAGCTTACCTGCTAGTGAGGAACTCAAACAAATATGTAGAGAATGAATACAGGATGGAAAACTGAAAACAGAAATAACTAGGGGACCAGGAAAGCCTTCCAAGAGAAGGGAATATCTGACTTACCCTGAGGGAAGTTAAGGGTTAGAAAAAATGAGGTTGAGAAAGAACCTTCAGGTTCCCCCAAGGCCTGGGGGAAAGTCTGCACAGAGGAGGAGATAGAATGCCAAACTGAATTCTGAGAAAAGCAAGTAGGACAGTTATTGTTACTGCTGTTATCCAATAGATTACTGATAACTCATGGGCAAAAACTGGCCCATCTGCAAATTCACAAGTGAAAAGGAAACCTTTTATTCAGGTCTTAACTGATGTTGAAGCTCAAAAAATGCTACCTTTGAGTTGGACGAAGCAGTAAAAATGAATAAAAAGAATAACATGGATCTTGAAAGCAACTAATTACATTGATAGGTGTTTAAAATTGGTGATTTCAATTTATTAGAAGTGTTTTAAATTAAATACTCTTTAAGCATTGAACTAATTTTTCTCATTGAGCTTGATAAAGTCCTCTCTCAATGTGGAAATAGTCCTATTTCTGTAACTGGGCTTAGCATAAAGAATAAAAAACAGGACTTAGAATTAAAAAGGTCTAGGTTCAAATCTGACCTTAACCATTTACTAGCTTTGTGGCCTTAGCCCTCTCAAAATTGTTCTGAGCCTCAGTTTCCCCATTTGTAAAAATGAGAACAGCAACTTCACAATGTTGTGAGAATCAAATGAGATAATATGGGTAAAACACTTTACAAAACTTTAAGAACTATATAAATGTAGTCTGTTATTATTAATATATATGTTAAAATTGGGATATTACTATATCTATCTTGCTAAGCACAGCAAATACGTATGTGCTTGCTAAATACACACAATGCACAGTAACATTCCCAGAATTCTGTGTGAGCCAGTCCCAGTCATACACATACACAAAGAGCTTCTAAAGTTTTACCCAGACATTTGTTGATGTGCATCCTAGGATGCTTTATCTAGCAAAATTGGATACCTGTAAATGAACCTGTTGCCCCTAACCAAATTCAGAGAAATAGTTAAAGTTGCTCAAAACCATTTAGAAATTGGTTCTGACATTGAATAGAAAAAACAAATGTATTTTCAAGTAGAAACTAGTTTTAATTTTTATTTTCTGGTTCCTTCTAACTTATCAAAGCAAAGTCCTCAAAGAATGAAGCTTCTAATGGGTTCAAAAATCAAAGAACTTCATAATCAGAAGGGCCCTCAGGAGGTGTTGCATCCAACCTAAAAGAGAATGCTCCACAATATCACTGCCAACTTCTAGCCACCACTTGAGCACCTATAATGAGGGAAAACTCAGGACCCCCTGAGGCAGCTCATTCCACTTTAAGGCTAAATGTTAGAAATATGTTCCTCCCTCAGCCCTACCATCTTCCTTGCTCCTAGCTCCATGCCCTAGGACTAGGAGATAAAATAAGTCTAAGCCAGCTTCCATAAGCCAGACCTTCAGACACACAAAGACTGTCATCTCATCTCCCTTCCCCCAGTCTTCTCTCCAGGCTGTCAACTAGGGTTTTTTGTTATATGTCTTGTAATAAGATCTAATGTAAGAACACATCTCTATGGCCAGCTGAGGTCTTTCAAAATATATTGACACTTAAGATGGTTCCGAATGCTTCTTTAGTATATTTTACTGCATCTAGGTAGAGCTGATCAGTTCCTTTCCCATAGGTAGCTATGCCTAACTACAAAGGCTCAGTTTTCCCATATGGGATCAATGCTTATTTTCTAAAGTTCAATGAAATATGTTTATTTATTTCATTTTTAACTTAAAAAGCACTGAATTGCCTTCCCCAATTCCACCCTCCCCCCAAATGTGCTGATGGTTTAAGCAATGTACGTCTGATTAAATCTTCAGAAAACAGTTATCCTACTCTCCCAGTGTGTACTGCAAAAGTCATTGGAGGCCATTGAAAAAACTTGCTGGAAATTTGGCCCTGAAAGGCTGCCCTGGACAGACCATCACGTCTGCGTCCCTACTCAGAACTTTGAGGCTAACCACAATAGCAGGAACCATGACGAGAGAAGACAGTGAAAGCACAGAAAATCACAAAATAAAACATAAAATCCACTAACCTCTACAGTGACCCCTTCTTACTCTCATCCCACTTTGTGCGAATGCATTTAATGCACGCCTCCTCTACTTCTAAACTTAAGAACCTCGCGCTGCAAATGTGTAACAGTACAAAGAATGCTTGGCACTGCCGGGCGTTACAGGAAGGCTGCAGCAGAGCCGAATTCCAGATCTTTATTTAACAAGCATAGACCCATCTATCTCGAGGCAGACGGGTTCGAGAAAACCACCAGCCCCTTGTCTGCCCAGATCAAAAACTCCCATCGCAGGGAAATGAATTGTGTGACCAAAACTACAAATGGGAAGATTCACAATGCTGCATTTGGGGGAGAGCTTTCCCCCTGGATCCTGCCGTGTTGATGGATTGTGGCAGTGATATATCGGCATGTCCAAGCCCGAAATGAAGGGCGCCTCAGGGGAGGATATCAACTGACCTGTAAACTGGAACATGTGGTTTTCTTTACAAGGCTTTCACCCCACCCTGCCCCACCCCCAGCTGCAAGCTCCCCACTTAGCAGAGGGCGTCCTTGGTGCACAACACAAGAGCGACACACAGGGTGGGCTAATCCTACCACTTCCCCCACCCCCGAGTTTGTTTTTCACGTCCTCAGCGAGAATTGTAATTGAGCATCGCCTTTGGTAATACTTAAGAATTCAAGTGGGTTTTTTTTTCTTTCCAGTCTTCTTCGTCCAGCCAGACTCCCTGAGGATATATTCACAGTCCAGGGGGAGGGGGTGTGGGGGATAGTGGGGGGGAGAGATAAGGAAGAGGAACAACACACTAACTCGAAACATACATGAAAAATTTGCAGTCTCCTAATAGCAACGAAACACCAAGGTGCAGAGTTCTGATCATGCATGATGTTTAATGAAACCAGGTTTGTCAATAATATCAAGCTGCGATTAGGACCAAGCTAGAATTTAGATGGCATTTTACTAACACCAGAAGTATGTTTTTGTTTTCCTTCCTAAGAACCCACGCTTATGGAGAGCTGGAAAGAACCTAGATTACGTCGGGCTCTCACTTTTGTTTTAAAATGCTTGATCTCACGCCACGACTAAAACCCGGTTAACTCCATGACAGCAGAGGGCGATGTTGCCACGCTTACATTAGGGACCCGAAGCCACCAAGAGGGGTGATGGGGTAGGTAGGAGCTGAAGGTCTGCAGCCCCAGGACGGTGGCTATGTGCTGATTGCTGCCCCTGCAGATGACTCCTCTGCCTCTAGACAGACCTTGTCAACCTGGGGCACTTTTATCCTAGGCTGCCACTACGTAGCAATAACCATAGCAAGTACTCCGGGCAGGAAACGGGGTTGGGTGACCTCTTCCAAGAGGGCCAGGGGAGTTTCCTTCTGCCAGGCCACAGGGTGGGACACAGGAGGGGAAATGACCACTTCTGCCTTATCAAATTATAAAGCTGCTTTTTTAATAGATAAAAAAAAAAGGATGGGGGGGGAGGCAGCAGCTGGGGCTCAGTAGGTCATTTGGAGGTCTGAGTGCACAGGCAGGGCCAGTTAGTTTGGAGACTGAGGGGGCACAGAGCCTGGGGGCCCACACCTCAGAACATCACCCTTACCTCCAATCATTGATGCATTCTTGAGCTCTGGAAAGTTTTTGGATCTAGAGTCGCCTATTAAAATGCAAATCTCCCTGAAGATAACACCTTCAGCCCTTATCAGCTAATGCCTTAGTTATCAGCAAATGTCCCAGTAAGGATTAGCAGGAATGGGGAAACAGGATAACCTAGGCTGGGAGGGTTGGGGTGAGAAGGAAGAGAAGGAGGAGGAGGGAGAGCAGAGCAAAGTGCCCCTTAAAGGGGAAGCTCAAGGGAGACAAAACCAAACATTTTCCCAAAGCAGGTAAACAGGAGAGGGAAAGGAGATACGGTGTTTTAAAAAAACTATACAATCCACATTGACCATCACATGAGATGAAATCACAAACTCCTCTGATATCTGAGCTGGGAGAATACAGTCTAGCTATGGAGTATTCCTGTGCGGTGAAAAATGACGAGCTCGATGATCTTAGCGAAACATGGAAAGACTTGCAGGAAATAATGAAGAGTGAAATCAGCAGAACCAAGAAAACGTTGTATACAGTAACTGTTGTAAGAACAACTTTGAGTGGAGAAGTTATTTTGACTATTATAAATCCCTAAATTAACTAAAAAGGACATATGAACAAAGATGCTATCTGCCTCCAGGGAAAGAACTGATAAATAGAAGAATGTATAGAATAACTGTACATATATATGTGCCTATTTGTGTCTAATGGTAGCCTTCTCTCCTATGGGGAGAGGGTAGTAAAAAAAAAGAGGAAAAAAAGGAAATTTACATGATAATTTTGTTGTATATTTGAAAGGAAAAGCAAGTTGTGCTTAGTAGATTTGAAGTTACATGTACAATTGTCTTTTTTATTGTATTATGTTGTGGAAATACCTGTTTTATCCCACAAGTACATATTAGTATTTAAAAAGAGAAAAACATAAAAAAAAATCGATACAATAGAACCATGTCATTTCTCAGATGAAGACACAGACCCACAGAGATACTATAACTTGCCCAGAGTCACGTAATTAGTGATGGACAATGATTCAAACTTAGATTTCCAAAAGCACAGATGGACTCTCCAAACTAGAATATCCATACAGGCTTTTTCCACTTCGCCATACTCACAAACTCTAGGTCAGACACCAGGTGGCTTCTAAGTCACAGCTCTGGGTCACCACCTCAGGAAATGATGGGCAATCTGGCTGCAGGGTGGGGGCAGGGAGGTGATGAAGGCCTTCCTTTCCTAAGGAGTCTTTTACTGCTTCCCTGCTGCAGACCTACTCTGCAGCTGCAGCTAATACTGTTCCAACAGCATTCATTGGAGGCCAACTAGCTATATATTCCCAATGTGTCCCTATCACATCCTTTTAGGGCTATGCTATGGGTACGAAGCGTAGAGTCTATAGTCATGAGACACAAAGCTCATGCGTGAACAAGATTTCTTGTCTCAAGGATCCACCATTAATCCACTGTAGCAAACTGTGCAAGACAAACCAATAGGAAGGACACCACTTTGCCTCTGCATCCTATGGAATAGAGAGAATCAGGGCCATTATCCTTTTGGAGTTAATAAACTATTGAAAAATGTAAGTAATCTGTGCTTTCTCATCCCAGAACCCCAGAATTTGACATTTGGAAAGAACTTTAGCAGCCATCTAGTTGAACCCAAATGCAAAAGCAATCTCCCCCCCACAAAAAAAGTCACTCATCCTCTGCTTTAAAGGTTTCCAAGAAGGAGAAACCTACTTCTTGAGGTGCCCTAATCCAACTTTAGACATTTCTAATTTTTTGCAAATTTTTCCTGAATTAAATTTAAATTTCTCTTTAGAACTTCCACTTAAGGATTCTGGTTCTGCCCTCTGGAGCCAAACAAAATATTTTTAATCTCTATTCTACAGATAGCCCTGCAAATATTTAAAAGGAACTATCAGGTACCTCAGAGTCTTCTCTTCTCCAAGGTAAACATACTCAGGTTCCATCATCTTTGAACATTTCTTCCTCATCTGATTTTATGGGAGTTGTTTTTCCTGTATACTTCTCAAATTCACATTTGTACTATTTTTATCTGGGTATGTATCTATAGCTATCCACAATGGATTGCTAAATCCTTGGAGGCAAAAACCTAGTCCCTTTCCATCTTTGTGTCTTACCCTGGTCTAGCATAGTTCAGCACCCATGGCAACTTCTTTTCAAATGAATGTTTAGTTATCAATATAGTAGCATTTTAAGATGGCAGCCCAGCTCCTTTTGTAGACACAGATGGAGAGATGTCATTAAGTCTTCTTAGAAGGTCTGATGTGTTTAAGAAATGAATGTTAAAAATTAAATAAATGAAAGGAGGGGAGAGTAACAAATCCAGTAGCATGTACCCACTGATAGCCTTTGCTATTACTCAGTGAAGTGATAACTTTTCAAAAAGTGTTTCTGTGAATTTTTTAATCCATTTACCATATGTTCTGAGAATATCAATCCTCCTCCTCTTTTATGGGAGGGAAATACTTTTCTGTAATTGCCATAGGCTTACAGACCCTGTTTTTTGTAAATATTATACAGGCTTTTATTTAAACATTTTTCTGGATGCATTGTTGCCTAACCTATTGCATTAATTATGCAGTAAAGTAATGCAATAAGTATGCATTACAACCTGTGTTCCATAGGTGCTATTTGCTCTGGATGTGTTCTTTCTATTAAATTTTGACTAACTTTCGGAAGTCATTCAGTCCCGTAACACGAACAGTCTCAGCTTTCTCGTTGAATGACTCATGCTCAGTATGTCATGCCAGAACAAGACCGAAGCATTTATAACTGTATCCTTCATCTATTGGTTCAATTGGACCTCTGGATTCAAGCTCAGAGTCTTTGGTCTCCATTCTTCCTAGACGCATATTAAGAATATTGTTCTTGAGTCCAAATGACATTTTCATATCACTGGAGAAAAATTCCATGAGCTGTTTAATGTGCTTTTTACTGGAATCATATAAGTTGATATCATCCATGTTTCTAGTGAAAAATACAGTTCTTTGATATGACTCTATTTTTGACTTGGAACCAATACTTGGTTCTATTTAAGACTGATGATACTGAATTTATGGGTATAATTGATATAAAGTCTCCCTGGCAAAGGCCATGTTTAAAACAGTTATTGGACTTACTATGCTGGTGGCATATATATAAAATATCATGTTTCATATATTTGTAGTACATGATAAAGGTATGAGTATGGAAAGGAATCAAAGACCTTTGATAATCAGTAAGGGTACCTGGCACATAATAGGTACTTAATAAATGCTAGTTTACCGATTAGTATAAATGTTATGGTGCCTTTGGGTGACTTATTCAATAATCATTGAACAGACATGAGTTGCCTTTTTCTTTTCTAGGTCTTTTTGGCGCACTCTTCTTTTTTTTTTTAAACTAATATATGTTTTTTTATAAATGTTTACAGATTTTCTGAGTGAAGCAAGCTAAGTATACTTTATGTAAAGAACAAGAGTATACAAATGACCTATATTTAGAGAGGTCACAGGTATTCTCATTTTTTGGTAACAAATATGTGATATTTAGAAAGATGGGGTCAAGTTTGTATCAGAGAAGCTGATAAAAAAAAGTGTTGCTAGTAATTTATGCCACTATGAAGTATTTGTTAATAATTACGGATTCTGTCTGGGTTCTCTATTTTCCGGTTTTGAAGAGAAGTAACCTCCCCTAATATGACTATTCTATATTTTATTGTATTAAACTTGTGCAAATTTTGTTTCATATGGCTAAAAAAAGAAAAGGTGTGATAAAGTATATATGTTTTCTCTTTTAGTGGAGGCTGGTCTTATTTTGCCTACAATATTTGACAGCTTTCTTGTTATCCACATTACTGTCAATGTCAAAGGTTGTTTTACTTCTGTAACCATCTTTAATGATTAGACGGTTCATTTCTTTCATTGTGTATTTTTGCTCTTTTCTAATCAAATAACATTTACTATAATCAGGACCCTCATTTCCCATGAGGGTGGGGCTAGGGTAGACTAGGCAAATGAAAGTTCCCAGGAGATGTGCACCTACTCAAAGGGCATTTCATCATGGGAAGAAATGTTATTGGAGATTATCAGAGAAGGGTGTTCAACACTGGGGACCAGTGTTCTGGAAGTATTGATGTTTTCCAAGCTGCCAAGAACAGAGAGGCAAATTGGAGAATTAGTCTGCTAAGTGGGGATGAAGTGCCAGCTACTCACACTGGGTTCCTGCACCAGAACCTCGAGAACCAGAACACCCAAGAACCTTACCATGGAGGGAACAAGTATCACCCAGTATTGGGGCAAAACATCCCCCACCATGACTAATAGTGTTGAAAGCAACAAAGAAATGCTGCAGGAATGAATCTTTCTAACTCTCAGAAGGTCTCTCTGAAGAACTTTAGTATTGTGACATATGAGAGATCTAGTACAGGACCACCCAGCATGGTGTGCCCACATCAAAGAAAGCCCTGTACTCCATGAGCAAAGATCACAGGAGCACAAAGAAAATGTGAATCGAGTAGATCTAGAGACATCTCCATACCAAAAGTTCTAAGAGACCACTTGTGCCTGACCAAACTGATCAGCCAATACAAGACATTGTACCCTGACCCCAACACTGTGTTGTCATTGGTCCTTTTTGAAAATGAAGGACAAACACAACTGCTAAAACTATGAAATGCCCTCCATCACCTCAATGAATGCGTTTTCCAGAGATTTGTTCCCCTTATTTTGGGATGAGACTTTAGTCCTTAGAGTGGTTTGGGGCATTGCTTCTCCATCTGTTTGAATTTTTTTGGATATTGATTAAAAGTTTTTATTATGAAAATTCATATTCCTTATTCTGGTCACCTACTAACTGTCTATGACTGCGTTTAGCTGATCTTGGAGGTTGTCAGTCTATCAGTGATTGAGGCTCAAGCAAATTCACATGTAGTTATCATCTATATTATCTCTACATTGAACCCAGAACTTTGGAGAATTCACAGTGAGTGGAAAACAGATTTCATTCTGTGAGCCAGTGATTAAATTATCTAATAATGTCAGTCTGAAAAATTACTGAATTCATTATTAACACTGTGTAGAAAGAAGTTATGACTTCTCTCAGGTCTACCTATCCTTCATCCTACTGATAAGATCAGAATAGTCTTAATTTTTCAATCTAATATCATTTCCCTGATCAATAATCTTCCCCCAACTATTTATTGAAGAAAGTACAAATCTTTTAGCCTAAATTGAATGGGAAAAAAAGGCTTTCTACAATCTGGTTTCAAACTGTCTTTCTGAGATCATCACATACTCCTGCTCTTCTAGTGGATGTTCCATTTAAAGTGGAACACAAATCAGCCTCCATTTAATTTCTGACCTCTACTATCTTCAGCTATTTGCTCATGTCATATCCCATACCTGAAATGGGTTCTTTCCATTACTCCATCTCTATCTGTTAAATCCCTCCCTGCCTTTAAGAAAGAGCTCAGTTCCCACTTCCTCCATGAAGCCTGCCTCACTTGATTCCCCATCTGGAACGGATCTCCTTCTCTTCAAAATTCTTCTAGTACTTTCTATGACTCTCTCAATTGCATTTGTTTTCTAATTAATATCAGTTATGTGTATTTTTGCATTATTTCCCCTTAAAGAGTACTGGATTTGAGGTTGGAAGTTCTGAATTCAAATCTAACCTCTGACCCATATGAGTTATATGACTCTGGGCTATCAAGTCACTTGTCAGAGTATCCTCTTCTATAAAATGGGGATAATAATATTTGTACCATCTAATTTACAAAGTTGTCATGAGAAACACACTTCAATAACCTTAAGGCTCACTGTGTAAATGAATATTATGATCATCATTATATTGTTAATAATAAGAGATTAGAAGTTCCTTGAGGGCAGTGTCTATACAGTTTTTCATTTTCTGTACCCTCAGGGCCTAATATAATGCCTTATATATGGTGGGTATTTAACAAATATTTGTTAGAGTGAACTGAATTATTTTTAATACAAATATTTCGGTTTTTGGATTTTGATCAGATTTGCCAGGAGACAAATTACAATTAAGACCACTCTATTAGCCACTTCTAAATAACTGCTGAATTGGGGCTTTACTCTTGATGAAAGATGACAGTCTGGAATTTCTTTTTTAAGCTCTTCTACATTTGTAAAAAAGTCTGAGCATACAAGGCTCATACTAAGGGACATGAAGGCTGCTTTCTGATGAGGCAGGAGGGGGCTTTTTAATACTTTATAAATGTTTTCCATTATCCTAAAGGGATTGCTTTGTCAGCTCTGCTTAGAATGATCTGCCTTCAGCAATCTCCTGGCCGGTACCACTCCTCATGGCACAAACATGACAGAGTACATTTATGGGCTCAGGTCTGGGCCTTTGCCGGGAAGCAGAGATTGCCAATTGTACTGCACCATACTTAATTAAGTAGTAGTTTTATGAGGTGGACGGCAATACACCAGGGGCTGACACAAGGCTGGGAGATTTATTGAGCTCTAACTGCAAACAGACAGTCCAGCAGTGTGTGCACACACACACAAAAATGGCATTACAAGAAAGCTAAAGTTGTGAGAGTGTTCTGTAAAAGCAAATTTGGGTAGCCAAGCCCTAATCCAGCAGAGCTGAAGGAGGGATCCCCACATTCCACTCTAACAGGTCAACTAAGAGCCCCAGGTGAACAACTTCTACATGGCAAAAACCACATGGCAGACAGCAGCAGAGAAGGGGATATGGAGTATAGCCTGCCTGTCTAAGGAGGGGGGAGGGCAGAAACTCTCAAGCCTTTAGAGAACTCTAATTTCATCATGAATATTAAGGGACTCCACATATTCACTTTCACCAAAATAATAGAATATATTATATTTATAACACGGGATAGATTCTTATTAATCCTTTGAAGTACAATACTATCAGCTTTGCTACCCCCGTCATTACAATCAACTCTCAATTATCCAGAAGTCCTTCCCAGTGCTTGAGAGTCTTGACTGTGCCACCTTATAACTATTTGACCATAGGTAGATTAATTCACTTCTTTGAGGTTCTTTCCTCTATAAAATTGGGATGATAGTAACCTGACTACCTACCCCAAAGGGTTGTTGTGAGCAAAGTGCCTTGTAAATTTCACACAATGATATAGAAATGTAGTTACTATTGTAGTTATAACAGAAAAATAATTTTTCATTCAAGGAAGTTAGTTCTGAGACAAGTCATTATTATTACTATTATTCTAGAAGTCATATACATGATTAATTCAGAAAAGCGCTTAATCAAAAAGCTGTCCATGTTTGTGGGGTACATTTTTGTGTGGTTATTTTAATATTAGCATGTCTGACTATGGAAAATTCACAATACTCTAGACAAAAATAATAAAGCTAAACTGTGAAGACATAACTTAGAAAGAACTGGGAAACTGTCCAATTTCCCCATCCTGTTTCCCTGATCAGGCTCTTCCCCCAGAGCAAAGACAAGATATCTATGTGCAAAGATTAAAAATTTCATGTCCTCCTCCCTGCCATGTTTGAAAGTTGAATCCATTTTGTGTTACTGTCTACCAGAGGCTTTATTTTATTTTATTTATTTATTTTAAGTTTTCAGCATTCATTTCCACAAAATTTTGAGTTCCAATACCAGAGGCTTTAAGCCTTTGGTGTAGCATATGCAACTCAACTGATCATAAAATTAATAACTTTGTCCCATAAAAAACCTAATTTTCTCACATTAAAAATATGTGCAGCTTTAAATGCTTAAGAATATCCTTATTCTATTCTCCCCTACCCCTACACATAATGTATCCAAGTGGGGTCTTACCCTGCCTACTCCTAGTTCTAGCTTTGTTCTCCCCCAACTTCATGCTGTGACAGATAGCTCCTCTCAGACTTACTCAAAGCCTGACCAGAGTTGTGCTCTTTCAACTCCCTACCTACTTCATACTTTTCTTGGAAGGATAAGAGACAATGAACAGAAAAAAGGCTTAGGTTTATTTGTTTAAAAGTCTTTTTTCCCGGTATCTAAGTCAGGGATGCAAGGAAAGAATGAATTTCCATTGCTGAACTAGCCCATAGTAGGTACTTACTTCCACTTACTGACAGGCAGATAGGTAGCACAGTATATAGAGTGCTGGGCTTGAAGTCAGAAAGGTCTGAGTTCAAATCTGGCCTCAGACATTTACTAGCTGTGTGACCTTGGGCAAGTCACTTAACCCTCTTTGCCTCAATTCCATATCTATAAAACGAGCTGGAGAAGGAAATTGCAAACCACTTCAGTATCCTAACCAAGAAAACCCCAAATGGGGTCACAAAAGGTCAGACACCACTAAACAACAATAGCCACTTACTGGCAATTAGAGATAGATGACACCACTCAGATAACTATGTAAAGAGAGATCTGGTGGTATTTGAAGATAACCAGTATGCAACAAATATTTGTTAATTGGTTGACAGCTATACCTCCTTCCTTCCTTTTCAGCTCCTGTTGTCTTCTGTGGATAAGTCAACAAATGAGATAAGAAAGGAAACAGAAATTAGTGCAGTTACCCGGGTCTCCAGATGATCAAGAGTGGAGTGTATGTCATTGACAGGCTCATTTCTACCCTAAAAGTTCTTTCATTGAAACAACCAACATTATTCTATCAAATAGGAAATGTGTTGTTGATTTTGGTGTTGGTTTCATTTTAAGTTTCCAGATGATTGGAAACAAGGCCGCTTTCATGATATCAATCATCCCTATTTACTTATTTTCCTTTCAGCTGGAAAGTAACCCCTGGAAGGAATAGCAGGAAGGGTTAAAGGATGAGTGTTCTATTTTCTTCTTCTGTTATTACCCCCATTCTACACTGTGGTGGTGGCACAGTCATCAACTTCCAACCCATCCTGTGCCCTGATTCTCCCTTCAAAGCCTCTCCTACCTCCAAGCATTCCAATTACCCTGCACAGATAGCTATGTCAGATCAAACTTGTGGTATTTAAAGATAACTTATATTTATCATAGCAGTGAAGTTCACTCCTACCCGTGAGTAGAAAATAAAATTTGAAAACTTTTCTATGCTGTGTCTGTTTTATGCTGATGACAGGAGACTTTCTGTTTCCTCCCTTGACACATTCCAGCCTGGAAGCCAAAGACCTAAAGTTCAGTTGGTCCATAAAGCAAGAATTGCTCAGAGGACATCATTTTCACAGGGCCTTTATCTCATGATACACTTTGTTTGGGTGGAGCTGGGTGAGTGAGGGAGTTGAAAAATGAAAGAAAACATATTCTCTCTAAGCTTCACAAATGCACAACTAGCTGCCAGTGACTTCCAGTAATTCCTTGACCAATACATATCTTTCTTTTGCTCCATAAGCATTTGAAGCTAAATCTGCTTCAGTCACCCACAAAAATGGTTGATCTGTAGAGATTAAATCTTATTAGGAAGTTATTGTAAAAAGAAATAATAAGCTTATGGGGGGGGGGAATGTATTTTTGTGGCCATGAATAAAAAGTATCTCTCTGTGGCACACTTATGGTGGCAGGATAGGGGAACACTAATCTTCCCCTCATCCTCCTTCCCCAAATGCATGTCTCAGTCATCAAAGAGAAATTAGACCAATGGATGGAGCTCATAGTCAGTAGGCTCCTGTAAGGGGGTCATTTCAGCCGAACAAAAGAAGAGGTAGAAGTGTCCCTCAGGTCAGAAATGGGAACGTACTGGAAGCTTGGATTTTGAAAAACAGGATGTAGACAAATCTTGTTGGTTATCAATGGAATTAATATGATATAGGCAGGTTCCAAGCATAATAGCAATAGCCATTGAAGTACCACAACCACTAAGAGGACATGGTCCAGAGAGCCAAACTATAGGAAAAAATTGTATAATTTACCAGTATTGCTTACCAACTGCCTAATGAATATGTTTTAGGAAAATGGATCCAGTAAAGGCCCAGAGTCATAGAGGTCTCCAGGAAAGGAAAAGGATATAACTGCAAAGGTAGTCCAGGGGGAAAATGGGAGGGAAGTATGTTGGCCAATGGGAAAATTCTTTCTTAAACAGAAATTCTTCAAATAAGGTTGAGGTAAGGGTTGAGTGCCTGTCCTGGGAGGGAGATTTTTTTATATAACACCTAGTCTAACTCAGAACTTGAGAGTTCGTTTAAACAATTGCTTTACCAAGCAGAGGTACAAGTGATCATAGCTTTCTTCAGTCTTCCACAAAGACTAGCTCAGGGACTTCCCACCCCAAAGGCTCTAGATAAAAGCAACTTCAAGAAAAGTTCTGTGGGGGTCTGAGAGGTCCAAGTCCAATATGGAGGTTAGTCCTTATGAACATCTCACTCCAAAGAGCTCACTCTGAGTTTTGAATGAATGGAAAGGGTAAGTAATTCAAGTTGTCTAGGCTGTCATAGCATCCTGAACCCCATGAGTTTTATGAGCTGTGCCTCAAAGCCAGTCTGTGGCTACTCACCTTGGGATGAGAACGCTCTGTGCTCTGCAAACTTGTTCATTTAATGATAGCTCTCATTCTACACAATGTCCACAACCATGGAAATAGAAATAATAATGACCACAAAACAATTGACACTGAATATTGTGAAATTATGAAGAACAAACCACCTAAAATTGGAGATATGAGAAGATACTTTTCCTTTCACCATTTGCAGAAGTATGAAACATTATATACAATGTAAGATTTATTTTGATATGTTGATTAGTTTCTGGATTTTTTTTTCTTTTCTTCCTCTTTTTTTTCTTTAAAAAAAGTCTTCATTATAAAAGAGGGTTGTCTGGGAGTGAAGAGGGGAAATGATACAGCAGGAAATCTAGGAAATGTAAAAACAAACAAAACATATCCAAAAAATCTATTGTCTATATATCAAATAATCTAAAAGCGGTTAGCATTTATATAGTGCTATACATTATATATGTACCCTAACCAGCTTACCTGCCCCTAACTCCAGCTTTGCTATACATTATATATGTACCCTAACCAGCTTACCTGCCCCTAACTCCAGCTTTGCTATACATTATATATGTACCCTAACCAGCTTACCTGCCCCTAACTCCAGCTTTGCTATACATTATATATGTACCCTAACCAGCTTACCTGCCCCTAACTCCAGCTTTGCTATACATTATATATGTACCCTAACCAGCTTACCTGCCCCTAACTCCAGCTTTGCTATACATTATATATGTACCCTAACCAGCTTACCTGCCCCTAACTCCAGCTTTGCTTTCTCCTACTCTGTGGACAGGCAGACAACATCAGATGTCTGTAAGACCCCAGTCACACCATAGTCTTCCTCTCTCAACTTCTTATCTGGCCCACACTTTACCTGCATTGTTGGCAAGTGGTGAACATTGAGAGTACCTAGGTTTCTTTGTGTAAAGCCTTTTTCTGGTGGTTGAGTCAGTGTGCAAGCAAAGAAGGCAGTTTTAGTTACTAAATCAGGACACGGTAAGTATTTACCACCACTTACTAGTACATAACGTACTAATACTACTCAGCCAAATGTTAGAAAAACACTTCTCTCACAACATCCTGCTAAGGTGGATGGTATTTCATTCATTCATTCAACATGCACATAATTAGACCTAGGCTATGTGCTGGAGAAATAATACAAAAGTTTTAAGTGCCTGCTTTCAAGGAATTTATATTCTACTGGGAAGAAACAACGTGAAACTAGATAAGCAAATTCAAAATCTATATAAAATATGTGCATGTGTTCAAGTACCTATGTATGAGTTCATAATGAGATCATGGACGTAGAGCTGGAAGAGACCTTAAAAATTGTGATGTCATCAGTCCTCTTCTAGAATGAAATATGAACAATAACAACATCCTTTTTTTTACCATAATATTAACATAAAACTTTGTACTTAGTGGGCACATGGGGGTTGCTAGAGTGTGTCAACTTCTTAGTCATTTTCCTCTCCATCCTACTTCTTCCCTTTAACTTCCAGACCAACCTGGAAGAAGTGAGCAAGTGTTGGCTGAATCGTCACTTGCTGCCATTAATGGGGGGGGGGTGCTGGGGAGGGCATCCAGATATTGATTGAGCACCCAGCTCTCATGGGATAATTCTCCTGGGATAATAAGGAGAATAATTCTCCTTTTATCTCCCTCAGTTCAATTGTTCCTATTACCCTTTTGTGACCTCCACTACAGCAAAAACCCTGTCTCTGGATCTTCTATGGAGACAGTTGGTGTAGCGCAGTAAACAGAGTGCTGGGCCTTGAATCCAAAAGACTCAGACATATACTAGCTGTCTGTGCCTAGAACTTATTAGGCATTTAATAAATGCTTATTTCTTTCCTCCCTTCCTCCTAACCTCTCTCCTTTCCTACCTTCCTTCTTTCCTTCCTTCCTTTTGAATTTTCTGATTGACAACCAGTTCATCCCCTCTTCTCAAAACTCTGGATCCAAGTTGCTCCTAGAAACTGACTAATTACAGGTTTCCTGTATCCCATTTTCCTGATTATGCTTGTTTTCCTTCTATTCAGGCTCCATCTCCTCTCTCCTGATAAGGGTTACTCTCCACCCCTCCTCCCATCTTTCCCTCCCCCAAACATACCTGAGGTTTTCTTCCTAATTACTGGCATATGTCAGTCCCTGCTTTTATTCCCTTCTCTTCAGCCACCTCTCTCTTGGTCATTTCAAGAGAGCATCTCCCTTGGAGGATCATGCGTATGAAGAGACATTAACATAAAACTCCACACCTTTTTTGAAGAGGAGACACTCTCTTATATTCCAGCACAAACTGCATCTATGGTCTTCATGATTTGCTGCTCCTTCAACATGGTCATCTGTTCACAACCTAAGAGAATTAAAAGGCTCATTAAGGAAGGAAAGAGAAATATTGCTCCATTTTCCCACTGATTCCTTTCTGTCCTTCCCCTACCCACTCTACACTCACCAAACTGCCAGCTTTCCTACAGAAGTACAGGAGTGCTGTATGTTTCAACTCAAGAATGAAGTTCATTAGGGAGGGTTGGTGATGGAAGGGGAACTTTGATGTCCCAGGTAGTGTTATCCTGGAATCTAGCCTTCTAGGCAAAGAATGGAGATTTCCTGGGCAATGCCAGCCCTAGGTGTTACCTCCTAAACTATCCCAAGTTCCAGTCTTCCCAAATTCATAGGGTTTTCTGAGAAGCAAAGCCTCTCAGAGAAAGAAAAACAACCATGTAGTTTCTGGGAGTATCTTTGTTTTCTTTGGAAAGTAAAGTCACAGCAATAGTGGAGGGCAGGATAAGAGACCCAGACTTTGCCACCACTGCCACCACCCCTTATTATTACAATGCAGGTCTGATGGTAAAGGGATTTGCTTGTTCAACTGGCCTCAAACTATATGCTCACTTTCCAGGTAATTATGGGTAAGGGGGCAAGACTCTATATAGGACTATATGGCAAAAAGTTCACAATGGCAACATCCAGTTCAGTTTCTTTCCAAGAGGGGTTATAGGGCATATGTATTTTCCATATCTGCTTAAAAGCTTCCTTGAGTTACTCAAGAATTACACAGTTATTATGGGGTGAAATAAAGACTATCCCATGCCAAATTTTTATTTGTTACTTTGAGTGTTTGTACAGAAGCTGGGAACTCTTTTATCTACATTGGGGAAAACCTAGACACAAGATACTCCCAAGCTTTATTTTGGAGATTTCCCCAGAGTTAACTCTGGGGTCAAGGCACAATGGGCAAAAAGAAAAAAAGGATGCCAGCTCTCCAGATAAGACCTACTCTGTGTGAACCCAGAGCTTTGGGAATGAAGGGGAAAGGTTGTGTGGCTGAGTGGGTTAAATTTATATTAGAAAAAATATTAATGAAGAACTATTTGAGATGCTCATATATTGAACTTTTTAAAATAAGCAATTATTAAGTGACTACTATATGCCAGACACTGTGCTAAACTCTTGACAAGATCATGTCTCAACAATGCTGGGAGATAGGTGCTATTATTCTCATTTTACACTTGAGGAAACTGAGGTAGAGGTCAGTTAGGTGAATCCAACATATGACGTCTCTGAGTATTGAATGTCCAACAGATGGACAATTAATACTGGGAAATCAACTATTGTATATTAAAACATCCTTCATTCCACAGAGAGAGGAGTCTGGTATGTTCCTACAACCAAGGTTCCATACTGACTAAATAGACTGAGCGCTCAACAATTCCGTGGTCAGGAAAAAAACCCTAAGCTACAACCCTGTCACAAAAGTTCAAAAATAGGATTCCCCACCAAAATGAGAAGCTGGGATTCCCATAACCAACCCCAGACTCCCAGCTGGCCCTCCATCACCAGCCTTACCTTCCTCTGGATTGCTTGCATCAGGTATGGTGGCAGGTAGGTTTTCCCAACTTTGGGCTTGGGGGTGGGGGAAGAGTTAAGAGATGACAGAGAAGCCTTAGTTCCCAGCCCCAAAGAATTCCTTTGTTAATTGGTAACAGCTCTCAGCCCTTCTCTTTGGTTGGGGGATCCAGCAGAACAGGAAAGGGAAGAATGTTCTTTAAACTTTATCTGTTGCTTTGCTTTGGCTTCAGCGATGATACGCTTATCATGCCAGATTCTCCTCAGTGCTCTCCTTTCTCACCAGGATCTCATAGCGTTTTAGGTAATAAATTGGGCCATTTCAAACATCTTACCAAAAAACCCTGGGAATCCCTTTCTTTACAAAGGCCAGGGGACTCATATCTGCCATGCCTCATGGAATATGAGGGACCGACCCCAGCATATTTGACCCTTAACTGGTTCCCCTGTACATCTGGATGATAAACCCAGAGAGTCTTTCCTTTTGTTGTCATTAGGAAGACCTCCTGGCTTTCTAAAAGGGCTTTTCTGTGGCAGGCCAGGGCTGTATCTAGTTCTGCCAGACCCTCCTCGGCTCCAGTGTTGCAAAGAAGTTGCCACCCACCATGCTAAATAACCCACTAACTCCATAGTTCTGTCTGGGAAGCATTTCTTTTTCCAATTACTTTCACATTCTCTCTTCACTGAAGTGTTGTGAGTGGGAAAATGACAACTTCTCCTCCCAGAATGAGAGCGGTCCTTTGTTCGGGTTGTGCCCCCCCTTCCCTTTCATCCCCCCCTCCACCCAGAATGCTCTCCCCCCTCACCTTGGTCTTTTGGATTCCTGAGCTGCCTAAAGGCTCTGCTCAAGTGCCTACAAGAGGCCCTTCCTGACTCTCTCAGTTACTACCCCCACCCTATCACTTTAGATTTCTTAGGATCATAGATTTAGAATGAGATAGGATCTTAGGGGTTGTTGAGTCCAATCTCCTCATTTTACACATGAGGAAACAGGCATCAAGAGACTTGTCTAGGGTCACACGGCTAGCAAGTGTCTAAGGTGGGATATGAGTCCAAGTCCTTTCAATTCCACGTCCAGTATCTTATCCACTCCACCATGTTGTCTCTCATATATGTATATATATATATATATATACACATACATACATATATATACATATATGTATGTATATATACATACATATATGTATATATACACACATATATACATATATATGTATATGTATGTATGTATGTGTATATATATACACATACATATATATTCATTACTATTTACTTATCTGTGTACAGTCCAATAGAATATAAGTTCTTTGAGGATAATGACTTTCATTTCTGTCTTAAAATCCCCATTAGCTGGTGCCTGGTACTTAATAAAATTATTAAGTGAAATTTAATGAAACAGTTTTCATGCATGCATGCATTCCTCCACTATGGACAGCTAGGTGGTGCAGTGGATGGAGTCCTGGGCTTAATGTCAGGAAGACCTGAGTTCAAATTCACCTTCAGGTACTTATTAGCTATGTGATCTTGGGCAAGTGACTTAACCCTGTTTGTCTCAGTTTCCTCATCTGTAAAATGAGCTGGAGAAGGAAATGGCAAACCACTGTAGTATCTTTGCCTAGAAAATCCTGACGGGGGTCACAAAGAATTGGACATAACTGAAACAACCAAATAACAAAAACAGTTAGTTATAAGCTGCTAATCTCTTAATGAATGATACAGACAAGTACTATACAAGTTTATTGGTGAGTGAGTCCCTGGGGATTACAATACGCGGGAAGGGTTTGTTTCCAGGAGATAGGACTTGAACCAGACCAAGTCTTGTTAATTCTTCCTCCATGATCTATCTCTCATCCATCCCCTTCTTTGTACTCACAGGGCTACCAGCCTAGTTCAGGCTCTCTTCACCTCTGACAGAGGCTCTTGTGCTTGCTTTTGTCCAGAGTTGCTGCTGATGGAGGTGGTGGTGAGTTTTTCAACAGGTGTAACTATTGAGGGCAACTATTCCAGGCATGGGAGATGGTATGCATGGGCTTGAACAAAATGAAGATTGAGAAAGAGATTCATTAAGCAATCCATAAACAAATAAATATGTCAGTACCTACTCTATACTAGTAGCTATGTACAAGCAGCTATAGGAAATACAAATCAGAATCTTTTATGGGTCCTACCCTCAAAGAGTTTATAGTCTAACTAGGGAAAAGACATAGTATTCTGGCAGATAGCTCATGTCCTTCAAATCACATCCTTGAAACTCTACTACTGTTCACATTGTTTTGTTGTTCAGACTTTGTTTTTCTTATCATCTGGGTATTTCCATGGATCTTTGAAGCACCCCTTAGGGATGCATGATGGAATACATCCCACACATGTTTCAGTGTAGGTGCAGAGATCATCTGAGTGCTTTTTATTCACCAGGATGACTCCTTCAGTTGGCTGTTGGGCTAGAACTCTGGGAATATAGTAAAGGGGGGCAATTCCTGTACTCCTAGTCTTTTTTTCCTGTAAGTCGGGAGCTATATGTGTAACACTTGGTTCAAAGGTTCAAATACATGGGACTCTCCTTTGTTGGAGACTGATTACTCAATACTCAGTATTTAGCCCTGACAGGCTGTATATTGTCACCTTTTTTAACTCATAGGCAGAGTACTTCCTGTGAAATGCCAGGCTGGAAGAACCAGAAGCCAGAATTAAGATTTAGGGGAAAAATATCAACAATGTCAGATATGCAGATGATTCCACTCTGATGAAAGAAAGTGAAGAAGAATTAAGAAGCCTCTTCCTGAGGACAAAAGAGGAGCAAGTAAAAGCTAGCTTGAAGCTTAGCATCCAAAAAGCTAAGATCTTAGCAGCTGGTCCCATGACTTCCTGGCAAACAGAGGGAGAAGAAATGGAAGCAGTGTCAGATTTTATATTCTTGGGCTCAAAGATCATTGTAGACAGCAAACACAGTCATGAAATTAAAAGACGCTTGTTCCTTGGAAGGAAAGCTATGGCAAATCTGATCAGCATACTAAAAAGCAGAGACATCACCTTGCCAACAAAGTTCCATATGGTCAAAGTTATGGTTTTTCCAGTAGAGATGTATGGCTGTGAGAGTTGAACTATAAGGAAAGTTGAGCACCGCAAAACTACTACTTTCCAGTTATGGTACTGGAGAAGACTTTTGAGAGTCCCTTGAACAGTAAAAAGATCAAATAAGTCAATACTTAAAGAAATTAATTCAGGCTATTTACTGGAAAGTCAAATACTGAAGCTGGAGCTTAAATACTTTGGCCATATAATGAGAAGACGGGACTCATTGAAAAAAAAACCTCAATTCTGGGAAAGATTGAAGTCAAAAGGAAAAGGGAATGGCATAGGATGAGATGGATAGATAGTATCATGGAAACAACAAACATGAATTTGGACAGACTTTGAGAAATAGTGGAGGATAGAAGGACCTGTTCCATGGGGTCACAAAGAGCTGGACATGACCAAATGAGTAAAAAAGGACAATAGCTAACTTCTTATTTTGTTTTAGACAATTAGTAGCAATATTTTTGTGTACTCATAAAATTACACTGTTTCAATATTATGCTCACTGGAAAAGTATAGTGCATTGTATCTCTGATTTCATTGTTGTGGGTAAGTTGCAACCACTACCAAAGATTTTCATCCTCTTCAATCTTGTCCAAGTTTTCTCATGAATATTCCACTGGGATTCTGCCCAGATGTTGGGTGATCTCTTGACATTGCATTGGCCCTAACGGAGCATATGGACTGGCCATCCCTCACTCTCAGTACATTTTCCAATTATCATTTTCCTTATAAGTATCTTGTTCATTGCTTCTACTATGCAATTTGTAATTGGTAATATGCTATAGCCTCCTCACACCCACCATATGTCTCTCCATTGCCTTTTAGCTGACCTGTAAGTGTAATTCTTTGGAGACTGTGGTTTTTCCAAGCTCTGCAGCTATATAACATCACCAAAAGAATATTAGTGTTAAAAAGAGGGGTCTTTGTTTCAGGGAGAAGTTTGGAGTTATTAAAAGTCCTGTATGATTGCCCAAATAAAATCCAGCTTTTTTCCCTCTTATTTATTCATTTCTGAACTCAGTTTATTGTCCAAGTCTGTCCAAGATATATGTACTGATGGGCCAGTTCTATGGACTGTCCACCCAATTCTTTTGAGTGATTATGTGTCTTATTTGGGGGACTTTACAATGTTCCTGGTCTTAGTACACAGAATTATATTTCTATGGAAAAACATAATTGAGTAGGAAAACATGCTACTCTTTCTCTGCTAACTGTCTCTAAAGGAAGCCTGCCCATGACCCTGAAAAGAGTTCACTAAAATTCTATGATTTTATGATTCACCTACTGGCAGTGTATTCCAATTGCAGGCATAGTGCCTATAAAGAAATACGTAGCCTTTTGAGGGCTGGTCCTACAAACCCAAACCTGGAAAATGATGATGAATATCACACCTACTTTTAAAGATCTCTTTGCAGGTAGATTACAGTTTCTCTAGGGAGCCTGTTAGAATGGTATACTTTTATTCCATTTACAAATAATTGTGCCACAATAATCCTTCCACTACTTACTAAAGAAGGAATATTACACAGGCAATAATGTTTTTAAGGATCAGGTTAAGGTCAGGCATATTAGAAAATATTTTTCTAACATACTGAATCTTACCTTATGAAAACCAAGGGAAAAAAATAAAAACTACACTTGATTATAAATCTCAGAAAAGAATGCAAAAATCCCTAACCTCAGTAGTTCTTTCCTTTCACCCATACAGGGCCCAAAGACTCCTTCCTGAGTGAATAAATTGAAAGAGAAACCACAAAATAATCTATTTCTGTGCTAACCTAAGGGCAAAAATACAGTCAAGACCAGTTCAGGAAGCCATGAACTTGGGCTCTGCAAGCCAATGCTGGCACCACAAGAGGGAGCCAGGATAAAGCAATTACTCTTCATCAAGTTGGGGGCACAAGTTGAAAGCAGAGACCTATCCCCTTCAAACTAGTTTGAAAACAAACTAAGCAGTGATTAATTTTTCATTTTTTAGCTTTTTGTTTCAATTTCAGAGAAATCACAACCACCAGTAAAGTGTTCAGATTTTCTAAACTTTCCCCTTGTCCTTTATGCCCTTGAAGAACAACTCACCATCCCTGCTACACGTCCAGCTTCTTCATAGAGTCTCATTGTCCTGGCTCAACTGTGGTGTGATTTTCCTGGGTTTCTTTGAAAGTAAACCTATGGAGGGAATTCTGTGAACAGTCATTCAAAAGGCCAGTTAGATGGGAAAATGGAGTTGTTGTAGTAGTGTCTGTTTCCTATGTAACATCTCACTGAATTCTTTTTTAAAAATCTTTAACACATTATTTGTTCTTGGTCTTGAACATCAAGGGACCTACAGAGGTTTTGTTTTTTTTCTCTTTTTAAATTATTCATAATAGTTTTGGGAAGTAAATCTAGAAAAATAATGACTCCTGAGTAATGGGGGAAAAGGGTGAAATAGTTTGAAAAATGAGACATAGAAGAGAAAATCAGCATTAAAACAAGCCAATAAGTAATCACATGACAGCAACAATAATAATACAATTAGCATTTCACACGAATATTTTACCCCGTACAATTCAGTGTGCAGATGGTATCTGCAGTGTTATTACCATTTTATAGATGAGTAAACTGAGGCCAACTGATGTTAACTATCTTGCTCAAGGTCACACAGGTAGCAAACAGAAAGGTCAAGATTCAAACCCATACCCTCGAATCCAAATTCCGTGCTCTTTTCCTTGTCCCACACTGCCTAGGGACTTTACGACTTTCTCTTCCTTTGTTGAAAAGCATGGATTTGAAAGCACTGGCTACCAAAGGCCTGCAATTATGCACTAGACAGGAACAACCCAAGGTTATGATTACGTCCATCTATTCCTCTTGATCCTCTGAGGATCCTGAACCTGACCTGGAGAGGATACTCTTTATGACAAGTCCCACTCTGGGACATTGGTACACGTTCATCGACTTCAAAGGGGTTTGCAAGTGAACAAGAGTCCATCTATCTATCTTCATGGCAGTTCAGTCATTTTTCAGTCATGAGGGACTTTTGGGGGGGGGTAGTTTCTTGGCAAAAATATAGGAATGGTTTGTTATTTCCTTCTCCAGCTCATTTTACAAATGAGGAAACTGAGGCAAACAGAAGCCTGGAGTCAGGAAGACCTGAGTTCAAATCCAGCCTCAGATACTTACTAGCAGTGTGACCTTGTATAAATCATGTAACTTCTGTTTGCCTCAGTTTCCTCATCTGGAAAATGGGGATAATAACACCTACCTCCCAAAGTTGTTATGAGGATCAAAAGTGATCATAATTGTAACACACATGTAAGCATGATGTAAATGTGAACTATCATGATGAAATCAGGGGTCCCATGATCTCCCCCAGCCAAAACGAAGATTCATTTGACAATCCAGCCCACTCCCCCTTTTCTTCTGGGCTCCTAACTCCCTCTGGGAAACTCAAGCACCCCTGGAAATTTGATTTTCTTCTTCTCTTTGTAAAAGCAAGCTCAAGAGCTGCACCGAAGACCTCAGAATTCACTTCCTGCCTCCACTCTGACCCACAGGACGCAGAAGCAGGTTTATGTGCCCCATTCCAGGCCTGGCCAGAGCAGGACAGAGCCGAGCCTGCCGTTGGTACTGTACTGCACTTAATTAAGTCGTAGTTTTATGAGGTGGACGACAATCCTCCTGGGGCTGATGGGAGACCACCGGATTTATGAAGCTTTCCCTCCAAACTGACGGTGCTCCCTGCTTCCCTCCTGAGCCATGAGCACCAGGGTCTTTTTCAGGGCTGTGTTCCTACCTGGCCAATCCCAATTTCCAAAGCTCTGCAGTACAAGACAGGACCAAGCAATGGAAGATTAACAGTTGAGGCAGGAAGGAGAGGCTGTGAAAGAGCACCAGAGAAATCAGTTCTAAGCTCACCACTTCTGTGTGAAACTCCCGGGGTTCTAATTTGTCATGTCATTTTATTCAAGGTGAAATGAACTCCCCCATTCCCACTCCCCGTCCCCTAAGTCAGGACCCTAGCAGCAAAAGTCATTCTGCTTTAAAGCTCCAGTGACCAAGGAGTTGCTGGAAACTTAGCTTAGCTCTGTTTCTAAAATAACAATGACAGTGTTCATTCTCTTAGGGGATCACAAAGGTAATTAATTTTCTCAGAAACTGCCTGCCATGTCCCTACTCAGAACCAACCCAAGCAGCCACTCCAGCAGCAGAAATTTGTCTATTGCCTTTGACTGCCTGGGCTGGGCACTGCTCATTCAACACACATTTATTAAGTACATAATATGTGTCACTGTGCTAGGTGCTAGGGATATAGAGGTAGAAATGAAACACTCCCTTCCCTCAAGGGGCTTATGTTCTATTGGAGAGGAGTAGAGGGAACAATATGTATACAGGTAAGGGTAAATAAATTAAAAATATATACAAGGTCATTTGGGGCAAGGGGAGGGCACTAAAAACTGGAGGCATCTGTAAAGGCCTCCCCAAGAGGGGGCCACTAGTCTAAGAGGTAGAGTTGAAAAGTGAGTATGTTACAGGGGAGTGAGGGGTAAGATAGACTACGCAAAGGCCTATCAGAGGGGGTAAGTGGAATGTCTAGCACTGGGAATATAGCAAGCTGGCCAGTTTAGCTGTAACACAGTTCATAGCTTGGTAATAGTAAATATATATATACATACATTCACGCACACACATTTTCACATATATACATATAGCAGTTATACTGTTTACAAAGCACCTTCCTCTCCACATACATCCACATGCAATAGATGTGTTGATATTACATATTAATGTGTATGTTATCACATATGCATATAATATATATGATATATATGGACTATAGTTCTTTATATTATACCCAAAATTATGGTGTGAATACAATAAGCTTATACATTATCTGTAGAAGTGTATCACCTACGTATCCACAAATAAATACGCGCATAGTCATGCCTACATTCATTTGTACATTTGTCTCTTCACGCATGTACTGTGGTTTAGAATGGGGCTGGCTCTCCTTACTTGGGGGATGGAAAAACGATCACATTTATTATCTGCACTTGTGCAGTATTTAAAATACAGCTTTGAATCTGTGCAGATTTTTTAACATTATTGGACCACTTGGGTTTTTAAAACCTGACTGACTCTCAGCCAGATTGCATCTGTTCGCATTGAAAGGGACCATTCTTTCACCCCTTCCCCACACACCCCTCCTTCAAGTGAAACTGGAGCTTTTCCCTTCCTGTAACTCTGAGTCTGCCAAGCCTTTCTGAGGTGCCTGAGCTCTTGGCTCCAAGGCCAAGCCCTAGGGCTATGGTGGGACCACGTGATGCTGGAGCAGCCACAGGACCCAGGTCCCAAGGTGGGAAACCGTTTGTCAACAGCTTCGATATTTACGACCACAAGGTTGGGTTGGTCTCACCGTGTAAAGCTATTGTTTCAGACTACTAATCGTTTCAAGGAGTTACTTGTTTCCCTCCCCAAAGACTTCTCTTTTGCTCTTTGAGAAGAGATTTTTTTTTCTGCAGGAAGCAACCAGTCTGATGGCCATTCTGATGAAGAGCTCAGGGGAGGGTGACTTGAAACAGCGTTTTTTGGGGGTTTTTTTTGTTTTTTGTTTTGCCAAAGAGACCATTTCCCCTCCCCTGCCCCCTTTTAAGGAAGGAACACTAGATTTGAAATAGGGGTTCTGAGCCCAAATTCTGTTTCTCTCACTTCCACACAGGTAGATCTTGGACAAGTCACTTAATCTGTGGGAGCCCAAATTTCCTGAACCCCAAAATGAGGCGTTTGAACTAGAAGGCTTCTATGAACCCCTACCCCCATCTCTAACTCTGTGATCCTTTAGTCATGTCCTAGACTTGTCTCCTTAATGAATTTCTTCTTCCTCGGCTTCTAGACTTCTGTGTGCTGAACACCATAGACTATGTATGCTTTTTCTTTAATCTAAGGTTACCTCTATTCTGTCCTCTTAAGGCTGTTGTTTCAAAGTAAAATACGTTTAAGATTTCTGAGGCCCTCAGCAGGCGAATAATAAATTTGAGATCCTTGTTATTGGCCTGACAGATTTACTTTCTGGTAAATATTAAGATCAGGGATAGCTAGGTGGCATGGTAAACAGAGGGCCCAGCTCAAGGAGGATCCAAGTTCAAATTTGGCCTCAGACACCTACTCACTGTGTGACCCTGGGCAAGTCACTTCACCTTGTTTGCCTCAGTTTCCTCACCTGTAAAATGAGCTGGAGAAGGAAATAGCAAACAACTCCAGTATCTTTGCCAAGAAAACCCCAAATGGGGTCACAGAGAGTGAGACAGGACTGAAAAACAACAGCCAGTCCTTGTCAACATTTTGGCTACCCTTCTCCAGACTTCATTTTGAGGATCTAGCACAGTAGGGTCCCCTTTTACAATCATAGGATTTTAGATTCAGAAAGGATCTTAGAGAGTATCTAACCTTCACAGTTTACAGGTTAAAAATAAGCCCCAGTGAAATGAAGTGCTCTGACCAAGGCCACACTAATTGGAAATGGTGGAATAGGGATTCAGACACAAATTTATATTTGAAATCTAGTGCTTTTAAAAAAGCAAAATGCAATATCTTGCTGCCACAGTACTAGTTCTAGAGGCAAAATGAAAACCCAGCGTTTTGTTGTTGTTTTCAGTCTTGTCTGGCTCTTTGGGACCCCATTCGGAGTTTTCTTGGCAAAGATACTGAAATGATTTCCCATTTCCTTCTCCAGTTGATTTTACAGATAAGGAAATTGAGGCAAAAAAGATTAAGTGACTTGCCCAGGGTCACACAGCTAGAAAAGATCTGAGGCTGGATTTGAACTCAAACCTTCCTAACTCCAGGCCCTGCACTCCTTGCACTGTACCACCCACCTGCCCCATAAAAACCACTTTAAGACTGAGCCTGCCATGTAACTATCTATCTCTCTGTCTGGTGTGTATGCATTCTGGTGTGTATGTATGCAGGTGACATAAAACAGTGAATTTAGACTCAGAAAGATCAGAGTTCAAACCCTGTCTTAAATATTTCCTAGCTGTGTGACCCCTAAGTAAACCTATTAACTGCTTCCTCATCTGTAAAATGAGGGAATTGGATTTAATAATCTCCCAACATCCTTTCTAGCACTAAATCTATGACCTAGGATCCTATGTACTTAATATAATTGCTTTTCCAGCAACAAGATTTGACCCTAAGCAGATCTAAAAGTTTCTAAGAGTGTAGTATAAAGTACTTTACATAAGATCTTGGTCTGGGGGTGCTAGGAGACACTGATGACTTCCCAACATCCCTGTGTGACCACACTTCATTTTTTGTACCAGGAAGTCCAGGGCCTGGCCAGCTACCACTGTTTGCTGGGGTCCAATTATTATCACCTCCCTTCTGATTCCTGGATTCTTTGTTACCAGACGACCATGGGTACTATTTTTTTTTATACCATTACCACTTCTAGCTATGTTTTCTGGAAAAAACATACTATCCTCTTAGGTGTTCTCAAAGAAAACAAAATACAAAGTATCAAGGGAGTAACTTAAAAAGGAGGATGCACAGCAGGTCAGAAAAGAGAATTATTACAAGCTACAGTTCTCCTGATCTCGTCTTTGTACTAAGCGTGCATTGGACTGCTTTTTTGAGATTCCCTCCTGCCTAACTTGTCACTAGCCAGACTTCTTGATGTCAGTCTTATCCTTGCTTTTTTGCTGTAGATGTGTCTGAAAGGTTTTCTTGAATGGGCTTTACCCATTTCCTGATATAGCATCGGAGACCTCAGGCCTTTGACTCTTAACCTCTGACCTGCCATCTTTTTAGTTCGGTCATCCATGGATATTTCACCCTAGCATGGGTGGGAAACCTGCGGCCTCAAGGCTACATATGTCCCTCTAGGTCCTGAAGTGCGGCTCTTTGACTTTAGTTAGGCCACATGTGACCTCGAAGCCTAAGGTTCCCCAAACCTGCAGAGAAAACAAGTAGCTGATGTGGGGATGTCTTTATTTTCCCCCTCCCCCTTTCCCTTTCCCTATCTGAAATCCAAAGCTCTTTCCTCTCTCAAATCTCAGGCCTCTGCTTCCCATCCCATGCAGCAGTTTGCCATCTGCTTTGCAGCCGACTTACTCTCTTCTGAACTAGCGTCTTCTGATCCAGACCTCCAGAAATCAAGCTCCTAATCCCCGAGACAGTTAATTCAATCAGTTCTGGAATTCCTGCCCTAGGGCTGAGCTGCCCGGATGGATGAGTGAGTGACCCATCTAACTACAATATCCAGCCATCGCCAGATCACACAAAATCAGCTGAGCTATTTTACCATTTCATCATCTCCCCCAGCCCCTGCTCTGGGCACAGTAATCAAAACGACACAGCCTTGGATATATCAATCAGCTGTCCTATGGATCAGCTCGCTGACCCTTCCGAGACTAATCTGCTACATTTCACACTGCTGACCATGCTCTTCTCCTGGACATTCTCTCTCCTCTGCCATAATATTACTCTTTTCTGATTCTCCTATTACAAGGGTTCTTATCTTTTTTTGTATTTTCTTTTTTGTATTCTCAATCTGATTGGGTTTTTGAGCCCTTTTAAAATAAAATACATAGAATTACAAAGGAAACCAATTGAAAGTGTTATCAAAATGTTTAAACATAGTTTTCATGCACCCCAAATTAAGAATCCTATACTCTCTCTGTCTCTGCCCCTGTCTCTCTCTGTCTCTTTGTCTCTGTCTCAATCTTTGTGTGTGTGTGTGTGTGTGTGTGTGTGTGTGTGTGTGTGTGTGTCTTTCAATAACCTCATCAGCTTCCATGGATTTAACTACCGTTTCTATACAGATAACTCTCAGATCTGTATATCCCAGCTGCAGTCTCTCCCCTGAGCATTAGTCCACCAACACTCTTTCCAATTGGATGTTTCAGAAACATTTCTACTTCAACATGTTGAAAACTGAACTGCTTATCTTCCTCTTCAAACCTTCCCATCTTCCAAACTTCCTTATTTATTTTAAAGGCACCACCATCCTTCTGGTCGCACAAATTCACAATCCCAGTATTTTCCTGATTTCCTCACTCTGCCTCACCTCACATATCCAATCTGTTGGCAAATCTTGCCATTTTTTACCTCCAAAATGTCTGTCACATCTGACCCCTTCTTTCCACTCACACAGCCACCATTTTAGTCCAGGCCCTCATCACCTCTCGCCTCGATTATTGCAACAGTCGCCTAATTGGTCTCCCTGCTTCAAATTTCTCAGCACTCTCGTTCATCCCATAGGCTACTGCCAAAGTAATTTTCCTTAAGTGCTGATCTGACCATGTGACTCAATTCCAGTGGCTTCCTATTGCCTCTAGAATAAAGGATAAGTTCTGTAGTTTTTAAAGCCCTTCACAACCTGGCCGCAACCTATTTTCCCAGCCTTGTTGGAGATTATTACCCCCATCTTGCAATCTGCGGTTCAGCCAAGCTGGCCTCTCCCTTCCTCAAACATGACCCTTCATCTCCCATCTCCGTTCCTTTGCCTTGGATGACCCCTTGTGCCTTTATAGACTCCTTTCTTACTTATGCCTCAGAGTCCCTCTGTTCCTTTAACATGCGATTGTAGCACTCTCTTTTTCACGAAGCCTTTCCTGATTTCCACAGACACTAGTGCTCTTTCTCCTCACTTACCTTGTATTTAACTATCTTGCATATATGTAAATATATATATATATACACATATAAATACATATCCGTATTTATCTTCCCCATTAGAATGTAAGCTCCTTTTGCAAGTAGGCATTTTTTCATCCTTTGTACTTAAATCCCTGGCACCTAACACAATTCCTGGTACATGATAGGCAGTTTAAAAAAATACTTCTTAACTGATTGAATGATTGATCCCTGTGACGCTCCAGACCAAATTCTCCCCTCCTCCCTCCCCTATACCTCCAATAGAACAGAAAGTCCAGAAGAGCCAACAAGTTCACTTTTCTATTTGTACTCACAGTATTTCATAATACTAAGCACTAAAGCAAACTGTTTTTCTCTTTCTTTCATCTTCTGTTACTACTCATATGTTGGCATATATAGTCTTGTCCCCAAGAAGTTCATCTCTTTCATTCTGCTTTGTCTTCTCTTTTCTGGCTGGTTGTCCTGAAACAAATTCCATTAGTCACATCTTCTTAGCTGGCTCAGACTTTGACAGGGAAATAACTCTTTCAAGTCAACCTTCCATAGGACTCAGATCCCCAGATACTCAAAGACTAGTCTTTCAGGGTCTGAGTCTCCATATTTATCATATTATGGTATTTCTTCACGGACTAAAGCTTCTTTTTCATTTAGAACTTCCTCTCACTCCTCATTAACTGACCAAGCAGAGATAACAGACAGACCTTAGAGCTAATGACCCTGCCACACACTTCTGTGCCCTCAGCTATTGACTCCAATCACTTCCTTATCTAGGATGGTGAAGCAGTATACATCTTGCCTCTTTTTCAGACTAGATCCAACAAACCATATATTTTAATTATAATTGTAAAAAAGAATGCATGTAACAAAAAAAGTCAACATATTCCCACTCTGTTCTCTATCTCTCACTCACTTCCAGTTAGAACCAAGGGTATTATAGAACCAGGAGTATTCCTACTAGCCTGTAAGCTCCATCAAGACAGACAGAGTAATACCTATTTAAAATACACACAGATACATACATACATGTATATATATACATACATGTATATATATGTATATATATATATACACACATAATTTTATGGTGAACTCACACAGGGCCAACACTCACATGTTGGTCAGAAAAAGTGATACAAGGACACTCTCAAGGTCTCTCAAGAACTTTGGAATTGATTGTGTGACATGGGAGTCACTGGCACAGGACTGTTCAGCATGGTGTGCCCACATCAGAAAGGGTGTTGTGCTCTATGAGCAAAGCAGAATTGAAACAGCTCAAAGGAAATGCAGGATGTGCAAATTTAGAGAATCCACCCAAAATGTTCACACGAACTATCTGTACCTGACCTGTGGGAGGGCATTCCGAGCTCATATGAGTCTGATCAGCCACAGACAGATTGAAACTTGACTCTAGCGTAGTGATGTCATTCTGGTTCTCTTCAAGAATGAAGGATAACAACCAACTAACCAACTACATATGTACATGTATATATACTTATATTATGTGTATTTATACTCGTACATATATGTGGACAGACAGATAGATACATACATATATTTCCCCTATCAACACAGCTCTCTGCACATAGGAGGCTCATAATGAATGTTCATTGAATATTATCAAGAGATTGTATTGGCTTATGACTGCTTGTTTGTTGTCTTTTGTTCTTGAAGAAAACAAAAATGACATGACCATGATAAAGCGAAACTTCAGTGTGTCCGACTGTGGCTGATCCGACCAATCCAAGCTCGGAATGCTCTACCACAGATTGGGCACAGAGAGTCCATGTGACTTATAGATAGTATTTGGCTTATTGATAAGATTTGATTCTATTAGTTGCCCAGATGGCTAGAGTTTTCCGTTTTAACCCTTCTATAGTCTCTGCCCTTTAGTCTCGTTAAGAAAAGAACATTACTTTTCACCTTGTTTAAAGGTTGACCCTTTTAACAACTGAATAATAAAGCTTATTTGAAAGACCAGTATACAACCAGGAAATTGTCACAACGCCTTTTCCCTCTCTGATTTCAGCTGGCGTTTGAATTTTTTCCATATTGTTCAAAACTACCTGTGGCTCAGTTGCCTTTTTGCCTATGAGTACTGCCATACTGGTGGAGTCTGTGTGCGTATGCTCCCATCCTGGTGCCTATTTTTTTTAAGCTGTTAAATAGGTGGGTACTAGATCTGAAATTTATGGCATTTAACATTCCTCTGCTTCTCCCATGCACATAAATAACTGACAAATTAGCACACCCAAACTGGAGTCCTGGTTTTCAGAAGAATCAGGCTCCTTCCCCTCGAAACGCAGCATGTGCGAGCCATAAGGCTCTGCTCAGAGCCATATTTCCTGCATCTGCTTTTATTACACAGCTATAGACCATGGTCCCCAAAGACACCTCAAATCAGTTCTATGGTATGTTGTTATGGGAATAGCGATCACAGGAGAAAGTCCTGGGACCACACTTCTGACTTGAAGAGCTCCAAGCTTCAACACAGGGGAAAACTAACCTGTATGAAGCCCACTAATTTCCTTAAAAATAAACCAACCAATGCAGGACAAAGAGTGCCAAATAACTTTCTTTCCTCCTTTCTTTCTTTCTGGACAGGACCTGTGATTTCATCAGCGGTAGGAGCTCCCGGGTGAGGGAACACCTTCTACTAATGCCGACTGGCAGCTGTTCTGTAATTTAAGAGTCTTAGAAAATTGCCTGGGGCACTGAGAAGTTACATAAGAATTGAAAAAAACTCTAGCATTTCTATAGTGCTTCAAGGTTTGCAAAGGTCTTTACAAATATTATCTCATTTTATCCTCACCACAACCCTGGGAGGTAGGTGCTATAAAATACTGATTTTATAGCTGAGGAAACTGAGGTAGACAGGAGTCAAGTGATTGGCCCAGGGTTGTTATGAAAATAAAATGAGATGGTGTTTGCAAAGCACTTTGCAAACCTTAAAGCACTATGGAGAAGGTGTTGCTGTTGATGATGATGATGATGCTACCTTGAACTTAGGTCTTCTGGACTCTAAGTCCAGGACTTGATCCTCTGAAATGACTGGCCCAGGGCCACACAGCTAATATGTGTCAAAGGCAAGACTTGAACTCACATTTCCTTGACTTTAAAGACAGTTCTCTCCCCATCCACTACACCATGCTACCAAATAAATAGCCCTGCTAAACTACCTATATAACAGCTTGCCTGAAATAGGAATAAATTCAACAACATAGCTGTCTCAACTGCTGTGGTCTCAAAATTGTTATAAGTTAATTCATTGGGTCTCAAAAACAAACTATAGGAAGCCTAGAGTTTGGTTTTACATTGAACTATAGTAATGAGAACAAAACAAAGAGGAGTGATAGGGGAGAGTCTCTGCATGAACTAATAGAAATATCACCGGGAATCATGGGATAACAACAGGTTGCATGAAATCACTTGTTTCAGTCTCTTCGTGATGCTATTTGGGGTTTTCTTGGCAGAAATACTGGACTGGTTTGCCAACTCCTTCTCTAGTTCATTTTATAGATGAGAAAATTGAAGGAAACAGAATTAACTGACTTGTCTAGGGTCACACAGCTAGTTAGTCTCTAGAGCTAAATTTGAACTCAGGAAGATGGGTCTTCTTGATTCCCAGCCCAATACTTTATCCACAGTACCACCTAGGTGCTCCAATCAACTTACCATGGGTGGCAGTAAGAGTAAGGAAATCTATTGGTAAGAAAGGAAAGAGGCATCTTCAAGATACCACTGTGTCCTTCTTTTCCACCCATGTCTACCTTGTTATTCCCTTCACCCTCCCAAGTCTTGTCTTGGTCACTAAGAATGCTTAAGAGTCAGAACACTCTTAAAGTTTCTTTCCTTCAAAAGCTCAGTCACATTGCTTTTAGATCAAATAGAAAAGGTCCTTCAGAACCAAATGGAAAGTATTGGTGTATCAGTCAGTCAGGCTCTGGATTTTAAGAACCTCTATTTCTTTAAAAAAAAAAAAATCAGCCACATCCACCTTTAAAAACAACTACTTCATGTATTGAATAAAACCACATGACCATACTCATTCATTCAGAAGGGATACAAGATGATGACTGTACTCTTTGGTCCACCTCATTACCATCCACTGGGTCCCTGATGGTCTAAGGGAAATGCACCCAGGAGGCTGGCTCTATCCAGACCATAAAAACCTGATCACAGAGTGATCTATATATCTTAGGGGCTATGTGGTTGTATAGACTAAGTTAGCCAAAGTAGGTTAGGGCCAGGAGCCTTGGCTTACTACAAACAGTCCAATCTAGGGTAAGTAGGGAAGGTGAAATATAAGGGCTGCTGTGAAGAAAAATTTTTTTAGAGTCAAAGGCTGCTTAGAGATATTCCTCAGTCTCTAGCTATCTATCTCCCCTCTCCCACTTCCCCATCCCCAAGAAAGGGCCTGATCTAACTGAGCCCACATCCCTTGTTAACAATAGGTCTTAGATGTAACAGAAGGAATGCTAGATACTTTTTTGAGCTCAGTTTTCTTTTCTATAAAATGCAAATAATAAGATTTGTCCTATCTGCTGAGAAAGGAATTGACAAAAGGAAAATGCTTTTAAACCTTCAAGTGCCATAGTATTACGACTGCTTGCTCTTATTCCATTCCATTTTCTATTGTTCCAGAGGACTGAGGTTCTAAGTTGTTCTCCAGACCAGTCATTGGTGACCCAGTGAAAGCTCCCGGCTGTCCTCCAATCTTCCTTTTTTCCTCTCTATACTTCTCAGCCCTTTCTCCGCCAAAGATTCTTTTGCTCTAAACAGCCTTCATTTCTCACCAGGCTGCCCTTCCCAGGTTTCTCCACTATGTCCCAGAAACCTCTTTGGCCTGGAAGATTACTTCAGTCTTGGAATTCATCCCTCTGCCCTTGGGACCCTTCTCTCTGATTGGATGCTTCAACCAGAACCTCCTTTGAAGGAGAGCACTCAGGCCAACCATCTCTTCATTTCTCACCAGGCTGCACTCCAGATTTCTCCATATACCTTCCCCCCTCACCTTCCTCTTCCCCTACCTCATTTCAGCTTCCTTTTACATCTTGTCTTCTCTCATTAGACTGTAACCTTCTTAAGGTCAGGGACAGTCTTTCTTTTTACTTGTTTTTATATTCCCAGGTTTATTCTGGAACATAGTAAGCATTTAATAAATCCTTGTTGACTGACTGACTGACCTAGGTAAATTATACTGAGTCAATCAGAAGGGGGTGGGGGGGAGAGCCTAATTCAATTTGTTTTAAACTTTAAAGAATGACAGAATTGAATTTAAAAGACTAGTAAAAGTCTAAAGGGAAACTTGAGAATAGTCCAGGTAAAGTTGTGGGAATGTCTGAGTCGATATACTTATGACCCTGATATGAATTGTCTCATTTCCCTAGATGCTGACCTCAGAGAACACTCAAGGTAGAGGCCCTCATCACAGAACGAAAAAACTAGAAGGGTCCCTGCTATTTCCTCACAAAGCCACATGCTCTGCTGTCCCTAGGCCAATCAGTGGGCCAAGAAATTTTTTCTTAGGTGTGATATATGGAGTCCCAAGCAGCCCATCTAATGTCTCCAGTCCCTGGCTGGTGTCAGGCGAAACCAGAAAGAATGTCAGAGTTAAGAGCTTGGCCTGGTCAATAGAGAAAGCAGGTCTGCTTTTGTTTCAGTCATTCCCCAATGCTGAAACCATATGGCCTCCAAAGAGAAATGCAGGTTTGAAGTTCTTCCAGCCATTTCAATAAAGTACTGTTTCCTCCTAACAGCATATGCACACATACAAATACAGCAAGGATCTCCCGATGTGCATCAACCTAATACGTGGCCACAGCTGTCACAAAAGGAAAAATAATATTGTCTCTGTTTCTATGATCTTGTAGTAAGAAGTAGGAGCTGAAAAGCTGCTGTGTCTGGGTTCTCTTCAGTGCTGTCTTTATTACTGTGTGACCCAGGGAAAATCCACTTAACCTCTCTGTGGCTGGATTTATACAACTTCAAAACACCCCAGTGTTTCCAAATATAGCTTACATCTACACAATGTCAAACAGTGGGATGTTTGCAACATATAGATGTTTTCTGGCATCCTATGGACACAACCTCTCCCTCATGTCCCTTAAGAAATGAACTATAAATGTAGCCATTATGAAGTGAACGAAATGGGATTTTCCTACCTTCCAGCCATACACCGTTCCTATAATTAGTGGGCTCGGTCATTCCACTGGGAATTGGAATGTATTTGGTCTTTCATCACATCAACTATTTCCTGCCAATATTTAGCAAAGTAAACCTTCCCAAAGGGGCCTTCATGAGGGCAGAGTTAGAAATGCCATATATAATGACCATAATTGGTATGTGGGTTTGGGGAGCTAAGAAAGATGGGCTGGGAACATAGAAGGGTGGCTTTTCAGCTCCTGACATATCAGGAGTCAGTTTCTCTACTCCCTTCTGGGTTATATTTCACCCCACTCTTCTCACTCACTGACCAAGTAGCCAGTTCTTCCATATTTGGGTTTAACCAATCATTAAAGAGAAGATTGGCAGCTTAAGTTTTCCAAATGACACAGCAGTGTGTATCAGATCAAGTATTATCCATTTTCTGAGTTAGGGAACTGAGTTAAAGCAATGTAACTTTGTCAAGGTCATGCATCTATGAAGAAGCAGAGCTACAGTTCAGGTCATAGGACTACAGATTCATGGATTTAGCATGGAAGGGAACTTAAAGGTCATCCAATGCAAACCCTTCGTCTGACATACTCTTAAATCCAAATTGCCTCCAGGATGAAATATGAACTCCTCAGCTTGGCATGTAAAGCCTTTCACAGCCTGGCTCCTGACCACCTTTGTAGACATTTCACATTGCTCCCTGTCACGTACTCTCTGTCTGAGCCAAGCTGGATGGCTTGTCCTTCCCCAAGCTCAGCATTTTGCCCTCTCTCTCTATGGCTCAGAATAAGCTAGAATGCACTCTACTTTCCCCACCTCTGCTTCTTGGAATTCTCACAGAAGGGTGGGAGGGTGATTGAATTAAATTGAATTAATTGTCCTATCCCATTTCAGTTTAATCCAAATCCAATAAATATTTATTAAATGCCTACTATGTGCCAGGCACTGTGCTAACCTCTGTGGATACAAGTCATAAAAAAAGACAGTCTCTAACCTCAAGAAGATTATAATCTAATGTTTGCTCTTGTTTTTTAGCTGTTGTTTCAGTCATGTCAACTCTTCATGACTCTATCTGGGGTTTTTTTGACAAAGATACTGGAGAAGTTTGCCATTTCCTTCTCCAGCTCATTTTACAGATGAGGAAACTGAGGCAAACAGAGTTAAGTGACTTGCCCATGGTCATATAACCAGTAAATGTCTATAGCTGGATTTGAACTCAAAAAGTTGAGTCTTCCTGACTCCAAACTCAGCACTTTTGACACTTAGTTACCTAATCTAATGGGGGGTGGGGAGATAAAACACAAAAGGAAATAGGAAAAGGGGGAAGGGACACCGGGTTGTACCTGACATGGGAGCATCTGGTTCTATTGAACTGAAACCGGGCAAAGCAGCAGGTACCATAGTGAAGTGAGCTGATTCTAGTTTCTACCCACTATAAAGGAAGGCCTTGGGAGGAGCTTGGTGCTCTGCCCTTTACCCCTCTAATCAGAGAAGAGAGGAGGCTGAGAGAGATGGTATAAGGCTTGAATTAATAGCATGGTGGTGAGTTTAGAAGTGATGAGCTTATCCTGGGAGGGGAGTCTTGTTCTGTGGCAGAACACTGAAGGCAAAGTGGAACAAAGTCACTGGCAAGGCACTGTGACCCTAATACCTTTATCAGGTGAGACTACCCCTAATGAGTGAATCAATCAAAGGAAGCAAACTAAGTGGGCGAATCCTTAATCAATTTGGAAGGAGTAAAGGACCCTGGATGAAGTGAAATGATACTGCACAGAAATATTTGGAATTGATTGCAAAGATTCCATCATGCCCAGTTTAGAGGCTGATACTGGAGTATCGAGGCTCTGAAGGGAAATCGCTTAGGTCTAGGGCAGGGGAAGAGAGGAAAGGGAGCACAAGAAAGCCAATATCTCCTTGCCTCTGCCCCCTTGAGCAGAGAGGATGACCTTGCGAAATTCCAAAGATCAGAAGATTTGGGACTTCCCCTGGGCATTTCAGCAGAAGCTGAGTGGTTGATGGTTGTGTCTACACAGAGAATTGAGGACAAATGAGGCACACTGAAGAAAAGGGGCTTCAGGAATCTATGAGGAATTCAGTAGAAAATGATACTATGCCTAAGGGGAACTTCCTAAAGACCCCACAAAGGGGAGAAGAGAACTGCCGGTGACCAGCAGCCAGGAGTGACCACTGCCATGTGGGCTTTCTAAGCTTGAGCATACTTCCCCCTTGGCTCCATATGCACTTGTGGGACAATGAGATATTTGCTCTAAGCATTGTACACACCAAGTGGGATTTAGACCAATGCTGTCAAGAACAAGATTTCACTTTTTCCTTTTTCTATCTGTATCAATATCACTCATTCATGCTTTGGTATTAACTGGATACTGCTCATTTTTTGAAAAACGTAACCTCCAGCAAACTTCCCAAAATACAAGATGACTAATGTTTTTTAAGGTGATGATATGATTTTTTTCTACTTTCATTTTTCAAAAAAAATTAACAAGTCCAAGAAGGGAAATCTAAACAAGACTATATTCTAATAATCCTTTCATCCTAGCTTTGGGTCCTTTTCCTAAAGTTTAAAATTCACCAATGCAACTATTTAGCAAAAAATAAAATAAAATCACAAAAGGTTTTATTTTTCCACTTTACAAAAGAATAGACAATCATAATATCGTAGCTTTGTAGTATTAAATAAGGAAATAAGTATGGGTTTTATCTACTTTTAGTATTTTAATTGTACACAATCATTCCACTGAGACTGACCAGTCAGTTGAGAAGTTTGGAATCTGATGGAGAGGGATAGCAGTAGCTGTCATTATCACGGGCACTTTCATTGCTAGAGAGAGCCTTAGCAGGTGTCTCCCAGTATAAGAACTTCATTATTCATAATAATAGAGGTTTGCACACACATGTAGCATGTACAAATGCTTCTGTGCAATAACTCTATGAGGTGAGTGGTCCAAATATTATTATTCCTATTTATTGATGAGCAAATTTAGGTTGATGAAATGACTTGTGTTTATATAGTCACATAGCTTATAGTTTGTTGTCTGAGATAGAATATGAAGTTAGGACTTACAGGTTTGCCACCTTGGCATTACCCTGGACTACTCACTCTCCCTCAACACAAGATTCAATCAGTTGCAAATTTTGCCTTTTCTACCCTCCCACCACCTCTCCATATGCATCCCTTCTCCCTATTTACATAAATACCACCATAGACTGGGCAGCTAGCTGGAGCAGTAAATAGGGCACTGCACTTGGAATCAGGAAGACTCATCTTCCTGAGTTCAAATCTGGCCTCAGACACTCACCAGCGATGTGATCTTGGGCAAGTCACTTAACCTACTTGCCTCAGTTTTCTCATCTGTAAAATGAGCTGGAGAAGAAAATGGCAAACCACTCCAATATCTCTGCCAAGAAAAGCCCAAAATGGGGTCATGGGCTCGGTGAAATTACTAAACACCACCATATATCAGGAGTTCATCACCTCTCATCTAGATCATTGCAATAGCCTCCTAACTGGTATTCCTGCCTCAGATCTCTCTCACTACTCTAGTCTATTCAACAATGCTGCCAAAGTCATTTTCCTTGAGCACAGATCTGATCATAGAACTTCCTTTTTCAACCAACTCCCATGGTTCTCTATTCCCCTAGAATAAATTTTAAGCTCCTTGGTTTAGCCTTTAAAGCCCTTCACAGCCTGGCCCCAACCTATCTTTCCAGACTCGTCTGACCTTAACTCCCCTCTTACACTCTCTATTTCATCCAAACTTATCTTCTCTCTGTTCTTCACTCCAGCTTCCATCTCAGTGCTCTTGAAATGACCCTACTTTCATGTCTGAAATATGTTCCTTCCTTATGTCTGCCTCATAGTCCCTCTTTCCTCCTTCAAGATGCAGCTCAAGTACCTTCTGAATGAAACTTTACGGATCTCTCCTCCCTCCTGAGCTACCTTGTATTTTACTATTTTGTACAGATGTGTAGTTATTCACTTTGCATGTGTCCTATATATATTTTTTTGTTATCTCCTCTATTAGAATGTAAGTCTTCTGTGAGCGAGGAGGGGTGTTTCTTTGTTTCTTCTTGTATTCCAGTGCCTAGCACAGTGTCTGGCATAAGCGCCTGGCACATGGAAGGGATTCAATAAGTACTTATTGATTAACTGATTCCAGTTGTGAATCTAATACTCTATACGTGGGGGGGGGGGGGGGGAGAGAATCTGTAGCCTCGAAGCCACATGTGGCCTTCTATGTCCTCAAGTGTGACCCTTTGACTGAATCCAAACTTCACAGAACAAATCCCCTAAATAAATCGGATTTGTTATATAAAACTTGGACTTAGTCAAAAGGCCACACCTGAGGACCTAGAAGGCCACATGTGGCCTCGAGGCCATAGGGTCCCCACCCTTTCATACCATACTGCCTCACTAACAGTCTATCTCAACTTTAATCTTTGGAATTTATGGAAATAAAAAATATGTCCTCCCCACTAAATAGTTAGGATCACTTGATTTATTTGATACATAGTCAGGAAGAGAGGATGGTACAGAGGAATGAGTGTTGAATCAGGAGTTGATGGACCTGAGTTTAAACCCTGACTCTACCATTTTACAAACTGTGTGATGCTGGAGAAGTCCCTTCAGTTGTGCAGTCCTCAGTTGACTCATTTGTCAAATGAAGGGGTTTAGCTAAGGCGACCTTTAAATTACCTTGTAACTCTAAACCATTGATTTCATAATACCCATACAACATTGTACCAACCTACATATTTCCACAATAATATCCCTACTACATTCTATCTTAAGAGTTTTTGTGAAAAAATGAATAATGAAATTTATTTTTAAAAATTATTTTTTCTAAAAAGAGTTCTTGTGTCAGCAACCTCTTTATCATCTGATAAAACCTATGGATGCCTTCTCAGAATAATGTTTTTAAATACATCAAATAAAATATATTGGATTACAAAGGAAACCAATTCTGTTAAAGTAATTAAATTTAAAAAAAAGAAGTTCACAGACCCCTGGTTAAAAACTCCTGTATCTAGATATAGCCTAGTAGACTCTTTGCACATGGGCCCTGATGAAAGCTACCTCAATTTCATGGCTCACTTTGGGTCAGTATCCACTCAAAACCATGGCACATAGCCTTCTATTGACATTTCTTTTCTTAGATCAAGCAGAAGACACATTAATTCAAAGCAAAAGACATTTAATTAAGCAGCATAGGAAAATATTACCAAAAAAAAATTTCTCACATACACAGGAACACATTCTCCCACAGATTAAGACACCACCAATGGGAGAGAAAATTTACATGAAGAGAACACATGTGTTCAAGGAACATGTATATAAATGGCACATGCATCAGAAATCTACATGACCTGGGTACCATAAATTGGAAAGGACTCACACATAAAGAACACACATTCCTAGCATGATTCACACTGCCAAGACAATATTCCTGTTGCAACCATTTTCTGCTTCCAGTACTGCTGCTGACCGTCTTCCCACAGAGCTGTTCTTGTTATCTGGCTCATCTGGTAATGTCATTGAACTAGTATTCCTGTAGTAGATTTCTGGGCTGCAATTTTGGGCTTTTCTCTCTACTGTATGACCAGGTGAGAGTTCTTCATGGCTGAGATATTCTCTGCAGATCCTCCACTGATCCCTGATGCCAAAATGCCACCATTATGCTATTGTTTTTTCCCGTTCCCATAAGAGATGGGTTTTCTTCTTTGTTATCACATGGTTCCAGGTTTATCTTTCTCTCTTGTGATTTAAACCCCAAAGCCACAGCCAGATGGTCAGTCAGCAGAACTCTGGCTTAGGTCAAAGCTGCCTTTTGAACTCTTCATGCGTTGAGATGCTATTTGAGTGCCTTATTTTTCTAAAGTGAGAGAATTTGCTTCAGTTCCTTTTTTCTCCCTTGAAACAGGTAAATCATAACCCTGGCAGCTACAGTTAGTGAGACTAGAGGGGGAAATTAGCCATGTTTTGTCCCCTTATTCCCAGTGTAACCCACTGAAACATCATTCGGGTCACTCATTCATCACATTTATAGCATTGTTCACATAGAAATAAATATATCCTCCCAACATTGTTTTCCCTCATACCATGCTTTCTCAAAACTGCTTAACTCTGCCAATGAAATTGCTGGCTTCTTAATAACGTGACACTGGGCACAACCATGTCAACGTGTCTATCTAGGCATGTACAAGGGAATGTGTCTTATTTTATAAAGTCACTGTTTAAGCCACCAACTCAGTACTATGTACACTGTGAGTATTCTGCTCATTCAATGACTATTTACTGAGCATTGACTGTTGCCCAACACCATTAGAATCTAGTACTAGAGAGGATGCAAAGCACTGAGAAATAGCATCCTTGGTCTCAAGAAGCTACAACCATGTTATTTCAAGAACATTTGTTGGCAAATGATTAGAGCACTAATGAGAAATCCTCCATACTTCCCCAATGTTCTATACTCAATAGTTACCATTGACTATTACAAACAAAAGACTACTTGAGTGAACTCATTGCTTTTTTTTGTTGCAGAAAACTAGTCAGCTTTCCAATAAACTCCTGCCCTACCTACCTCCAGTCATCTCAAATAGAGCATAACCTATTACCTGACTACCAAATACAAACTTCCACTTAATCTAGGACTCTTCCTCCCTCCTCACTACCCAAGAACTTTAGCCTGTGGACCTTCACACTCCCTATAGAACAGGATTTATGTTTTCCTTACCACAGTCCCAATATAGTGATACACCAAGAGCTCTCCCTGATATTTGCTTCTTACAGTATCCATTTCCCATTGAAAGCTCATTCCCACTTACTTACGTGGGGCCCTTTTCTGGATGGGGCTTTTCACCCCAAGGTTGCCATGTCATTCGGCTATGATATTTTTCCCAGGTTCCATTCCATTCTTCTCCATCTGGCAGGAATTGAGTTTCCAGTAAGAGGAAGTTTCTTTTTGATTCAGTAAATTGATGTAAGAAGATTTAACAGCCTCAGGAGCAAAACTATTTTGATTAGAATATTTCTGCCCAGATTCCTTTTCCAGCTGTCTGACCTTCAATTCAACATCTCCTTCTTTAATTCTATTCGTTTGCGAAACCAAAAGGAAGCATAGCCCTTCTCAAAGACATAAGGTTTCCTCTTACAAACATGCTGTTTTACTACCATGTAAGGTCTACAGTGTGGAGAAAAGCATTTTCTTCTCCTTTGAAGGCCTCAGAGAAGCCTTTTACCTAAAACCTTAAGTGAATCTTAAAATGTACTATTTCCCTCAATCTTTTTTTTTTACTTTGGTTGTCATTAAAACTTTGTATTTCTTTTCTTTTTAAATAAACCTATTAGAACCATAAAATCTGAGAACTGTGGAAGGAACCTTCCAGATTGTATAGCTCATCTTTTAATTTTACAGATGACAAATTTGAAGGCCAGAAAGGATGAGTGACCTGTCATAAAGGCTAGCGAATGAAAGCGTCAAGACCAGAAGCCAAGTCTTTTGGCCTCAGGCCAGGCCACAGTGCCTTTCAGTTTAGCACTAGCAAAGATGGAAAAGTTAAATGTTGGTGGGGCTATTGGAAAAAAGATGCCCAGACATAACTAGGGTAGCTATGGCCACCACCATAACTTGATTCAGAAGTTTGGGAAACAATTGGGAATTATTCAAGAAAAGTTACAAAACTGTTCCTACCCTCTTACTCAAGGATTCTTCTATTGATGTTATACTGTAAGAGGGTTGTTGATGATATGAAAAATATTACTTGTACAAAAATATTCATTGCTACATTATCTGTATCAGCATAATATTGGAAACAAGCTGTACTCATTGATTGAGGAATGACAGAACACATTGTGGTACCTGACCAGCATTGTATTGTGCTATAAGAAAGGACAAATATTAAGAAATGTGGGGATAATTGTATGAAGAGAAAAGCAAGCAAATGAACTACACACACAGACACAGAGTTGTATTCAGCAGCACATTAGTGCAGGTTTAAGCCATTATAGCTTTAAAAAAAACCTTGTATATATGTAAATACACTAACATACAGATCATATATAATGATTACTACTGTATGAGTGAAGACAACTTTAAATCAGAACAGAACACAAGAACTCATTTAATTTAGAGCCCACACCACTCTTTTCTTTCAATAAATAGCAAACTATTAAAAGATGTGGTCTCATTACTATCTGTCTCAGTCATTCTTTTAATCTCATTTGCTTAGGTTTTCATGGATTATGATCCTGTGGTAGGGGATTTAACTGTGAATCTGTTGGGGTTACATGATGGACCAAAACAAAATTTATTCATCATAGATCCAGAGTTATATGGGGCCTCTCAGTACATCTAACCAAAACCTCTCAATGTATGAATGAAGATACTGAGGCAGAGAGAATTAAAGTGATTGGCTGAAGAACACACAGGCAATAAGCATCAGAGGTAGATTGGAATAATCCTGCCCATGTGACTACAGAGTCTGTTACCAAAACATGCTATCTATTAATCAATCTGTTGTTTTAAACGGGTGTTGTTTTGTTTTTTAAAGGAATAGGTGATCCTGGCTGGGTGGTCAAAGCTTTATTTCCCTCTCCTGAAATTCTTGGTCCATATAGGAGTAATACTCAGTTGATCAGTTTATTGATCTAAAAACATTTATTTTTTACAGTATTTATATTACTTATTTATACTCCTCCATTTCTGTTACCCTGACACGTGTTGGCTCTATCTCCCAAGATGAGAAAGGGCCTTCCACAAATCTGTGCTCTAGGGGAGAGGAACCCAATACTCAAACTAAAACAAAAAATAGACTTTTCTTGATCTTATACAACTTTGCCTCTTTTTTTTTCCATCTCAGTTTCCTCATTTGTAAAAGCCTTATCAGGAAGGTAATGATAAAGCTAGGAATAACTACCATGACCTTTTGATGGCAACCTACCCCATGCACCAGACTACTGCATACAGAGGATATAATACCCCCTAGGCTATTGCTAAACCTTGCCACATATCCTGTGGATCTCATTGAGCTCCTTCTTCTCTAGGTCCACAAGCTCAGCAAGTCTTAGTTGTCATTTGCCAGGTCTCTTGTTACAGATTTTTTTCCACCAGCTTCCCTTATTTTCATCTATCCTACCCACAAGAATGACCTTTCTCAAGCAAAGATTCAACTATCTTGGTCCCCTTTTTAGAACTCACAATGCCTTTGGACTATCTTTTTCATGGTCCAAACTTGTAAGATAGAAAGACCTTTGTTTCCCTCACCCTCACTCTCCAATTGTCTTTACCTTTTAATGGTTTTTTAGGGGAGAAGCAAGTAACTGTGAAGCTGTGATTCCATTGGTATAGAGAAATTCAGCTGAGGAAACACTTCCCTCATAACACATATTGAGAACTATTACGCAATTTATAAGCCTTAAAGCGTAGTGTGGATACATTGGGAGGTTAAGTAATTTGTCCAAGTTCACTCAGCCAGTATGTTTCAGGGACAGAATATTTACCTAGGTCATTCTACTGAATATGCCACAGCTTTCTCTCCATCTACTACAAGCATTGTAACATCATCCATTAAAATCATGAAAATGTACATACTGTCCCTTCATATAACTTCCTTTTTTTTTTTTACCTCTAAGTCACCATGCATGGCTCCTGGAATGAGCTTCCAGTTCTCTTCTGCCAAACCACATCCTTCCCCTCTTTCTAAACCCAATTCAAGGCTTACACTCCATGAAGCCATTTTCAGATCAACTCTAAAAGACCCATTCTAGACCACCTCTACCACTGCCTCCCCCTTCTTCCCCTTTATTCCATACACTCCCACACACATTTTAAAAATCTGATTTGGAACAGAACCCATGACTGTCAGCAGATGTTCCACCGGGACTCTAAGAACATCAATCCATTTCATAGCTGGAGGCAGAGTGCTTTCTCTGGGAAACATTTTTCACATAAAGCAGAAAGTGTTTTGTCCACACCAGGGCAGATAAATTACAGGTTGAGGTTGGGGGTGGGGATTAGGATGAAATATGTTAACTCTCCTTCTTCTGACCTTCCTTATCTGGTTCCTCCTTCCTGTCCTATTTCATAAGACCACAAGAGCAGTTGACAATGACGATGGCCACTGGCCATTGTAGCCAGGTAGCAGACCAGGCTCTGCATAGCAATCCAGTGCTTTTGACTTGTTAGGGAGCTGAGCTAGAGCTGTTGCCTACCTGATTCTTCTGTCCTAAATCAAAAGTGTTCAAATCCCAAACCTAAAACTTAAAAAAAAAAACTTTGAAATAATAACTTTACAGAATCACTGAATAACAGAAGCTGAGAACTGGAAGGTATCTCATAAGCTATCTAGACCAACCTGTACACCAAAAGAATGCCTATTACAATATCCCCAGTAAGTGATCATCCAGCCTTTCCTTAAAGACATCCAATGAGAGGGAACCTTGTCACCTCTTAAGCAAGGTCATTCCACTTTTGGACAGCTTAATTGCTAAGAAGTTGGAGTTTTTTCTCCTGCCATCAAGCCTAAATTGTATTCTTTTCCACTTCCATCCATTGTTTCTGGCTCAGGTTTATGAAGCCAAACAGAAACCTCATTTTCCCATGAGAACCCCGCAGACACTTGAAGGCTTATCTTGTCTCCACTGAGCCTTCTTCTTTCCAGGTTAAACATTTCAACTATTGGTCCTCCTATCGGGCCTGGCACAGAGGAAGAGGTCAATAAATGTTTGGTGACTAACAGACTGATTGATTGAACTCAAGGCCCTCCATCAGCATGGTGGCCATTTTCTGGACAACCTCCTGTTTATCAACTTCCTTCTTAAACTGTGGTGGTTAGAACTGAACATAGTACTCCAGATGAGGTCTAAAGAGGGACCATGGGACTATCACCAGCTTATTCCAAAAAGCTGTGCCCCTTTAAATGCAGCCTGAAATTGCATTTTTTTGGCAGTCACATCACATTTGTTGACTCCTACTGAATTTGCGGTTCACTAAGAAAAACAAAACCCTGACCTTTCTCGGAACAAGCGTTGTCAGTGGAGTCAAAGAAAATAATGTACACGATGAATGCAATGCAAATAGAAAATTAAAAACCTACCACCAAACAAACAAAAGTGAACATTGAAAAATTACAAGAACAAGTACGACTCCATGGCATCTAGAAGCAATTTACCCAGAGGGAGCTATCCCATCTAGGAATTCTAGAGTTCACCAGTTGAGAAAATTTGAGGCACATTTGAAGAAGCAGGAGACACACAGGAGTGCAGATATGGCAGAAAAACGTCGATTCAGAAAGGAAGCCATTCAAGAGACTGAGAAGTTTTGGAGAAAGAATAGGCCTGCCATTGAGAGTTTAGCTGTAGAGAGGAGCAGATTCTAGGGACCCAGCTGAGCAAATTGCCTTGCAGAGACACTACATCCAAGGGGAACTGTGTGAGGACCCTGGAGTGACAGGAAAGGCTTCTAGACCCTGGAGCGCCAGGACTTGGGAGTCGCTTTGCCACATATTTATTTTACTTGCATACTTCATTATCACTTTGGTTTGAACTTACTCTTCTCATGGACTTTTTGACGACGTAAAGAAGAACATATTCTAGGATAGTGAGGGGAACGTTTTATAGATATTGCTTTCACTGTGCCATCTTAGTAAATGCTTTAGCTAAAAGCTGACGGTGTCTCCTGGCTGATTGTTAATAGTAAACACACTGTTGAAGGCTTTTGAGCTACAAAATTAGGAGTACAGACCAGGAGAATACCATAGAACCTGGTACCACGAGGATCAACCTGAAAACCTGTAAGTACTCTCTTAGAGAAGAAGCCCTAAACATATTACGCAATGTTCTGGGCATGTACATTACAAATGAGGAAATAAAAAGCAAATTCTGGTCCTTATAGTTATCCAAGATGTTGGGACAAACAAAAGTAAGGACATGAGCCTTCTGCATCATTACTAAAGAATAGACTGTGTCCCCAATCTCCAGTAGTTACCTGATTAGAAAGGCATATTAAGTGCTTTAAGTCTTATATTTATAAATGCATATCAATTTTTGAAACTTCACTACTTTTTTTTCTCAGCATGCAGGCATTTACCATCTCATGGAAGCATTAACTTGGGGGCTGGGAACATTTATGGAGCAGCTAAGTGATGTGGTAGATAGAGCACTGGACCTGGAGTCAGGAAGACTCATCTTCCTGAGTTCAGATCTGGCCTCAGACACTTACTAGCTGTGTGACCCTGGGCAAGTTGCTTCACCCTGTTTGCCTCATTTTCCTCATCTGTAAAATGAGCTGGAGAAGGAAATGGCAAAGCACTTCGGTATCTTTGCCAAGAAAACCCCAAATGGGGTCAAAAAGAGTCAGACACAACTGAACAGCAGTGACAACAACAAAAACCCATTTACCATGCCAACTCTCAAGAAAGGAAAGCATCAGTCTTCAGTACAGTGGAATTGCCAAATATAATGAATAAAGCGGTAGCCACAAAAGTCCAAAGACCTGTGTCTGAGCCATACTTCAGTCACTGACTATCTCTATCACCATAGACTTCTGTCCCTTTATCTCTCTGATCTTTAGTTTCTTCGAGTGTAATGGGAACAATATTTTCTCACTACCTTCATTATAGGACTGTTTTAAGGAAAGTATTTTGTAAAGCATAACATACTATGTATATAAATGTAAGCTGTTGTTGTTATTAGAAAAATAATGATGATATTGACAACACAAAATTATTCAGGAGAGCTGATGAATTCAGTAGGGCCATTGTAGTTCATGCAAGTCTTGATCTGAAGTCCAGGAAGAAGAAACATAATCTCCCATGGTCTCTTGGTCTTACCTAGGCTGGCTGGTGGATTCAGCTCAAAGGGAGGCATCAAAAGTATCTTTGAACTCTTGAAGGCATCTTTCACATTGTCCAATGGGGGCTGTATCCTGTGAGGCAGAGAGTGATTCTGCAGGCAATGTGTACACCAAAGGGAGATGTGATGGAGCAGAGGCTAGCTTCGGGGAGACAACATTGCCATCATCACCTCCATCACTGCCATTATCACAGCTACTGATATATATATAAATGCATACCCACATACACATACATACACACACTCTTTCTCTCTCCATACATATATATATATGTATACACATGCACACATATACATACACACATACACATATACACACACATGTATATACATATACATGCATATACACATACACATATACATGCACATATATACAAACACATACATGCAATACATATATACATATATAATGTATAGACATATATACATATATATCACCATGAAGTTTGTAAAATGTCTTCTGCATATTATCTATAGCCTCACAACAACTCTTTGAATCATAGATTTCAGGTTCAGCCACACAAAAATGGCATGGTATAGGGAAAGCTGGAAAACATAGGGCCAGTTTTGGAATGCCAGATCTGCTATGTACTAGCCAAGTGATCTTGGCCAAGTCACCAGCCCTCTGCTTTCTCATATGTAAAATGAGGCCTTTGAACCTGATACTTTCTTCCAGCTCTAAACCTTGTATTCCTATCAGTACCTTGGGGGAAAAATCTCAAAACAGTATACAGGAGAGGTTCTCCCTGCCCGGTAGAATAATCTAAGGAACTTATTGGGCTCCCAGTAGGCAGTCTTGTGATGATCTCCCAAAATCAGCATGTTCCCAGTAGAGCAACCAGGTCTATAGAACTCTTATCCAACTATTTTCACAGTACTAAGGTGTCTTAGAGTCCTTCCACATGACTTGTAGACTAGTTGACTGAGATAAGAGCTCATTTGGATACTGTAAGACAGATAAACACAGCACACAGGATGGCTGCTACCACAGGTTCACTCTTGATTTGGTCAGACAGGGATAAAGAAGAGGTAAATAATCTTACTTTAGTCTAGTTTTCTCAGAAGAGATTGCTGATAATGAGAGCACAAACTGCTACAGCATTCCCTAATCACCCTTCTCTCAGGGGCCAGAGAGAAAGAGGGGGCAACTACCCTATGACTCCATGGGGTCAACTGAGACAGGCACAACTTGTACATCTCCCTAAATCCTGTCAAGCCTCAATGGGGGCCAGCTGAGGCAAACACAGATTCCCCCCAAGCCTTGATGGGGGCCAATCAAGGAACGTACAGCATTCCAGCTTTTGCACTCAACCCTATGGTTCCCTCCAAGCCTCAATGGGGACCAGCTGAGGCACATACCGCATTTGTGCATTCAACCCTAAGGGTTCCCCATTCACTGCCTAGTGACCACCTGTTTTATGGACCAACAGACAAAGAAGGCATTTTGCCAGCAACAGCTTCCCAAGTTTACATCACCCCATCCCTGTATTTCACTGCATAACCTCAGTGGATGTTTATATTAATTATCATTATATAATGCTGCACAAGCATGGTAGAGATGTTTTGAACCATAACTGTGGGAACTCATATCTAGTACCTGGGAACAGGAGATTGTTTTGGCTATGGATACTGGGAAACTGAACTCTGAAAAATAATAACAAAAATTCACTTTATGTACACTTAAATCCACCTTACCTACACTAAAATTCACTTTACATACACTGAAATCCACCTTACATACAGTATTATTGAATTTCTGCCTCCTTGGATATGAGTGAACAATTATTGGACTAAGGGTAAGAATCCTCCTGGCTAAAGAGGACATAGATCCAAGAGCACCCAATAGGATACTGTGCTAAATTAAGCCAGAGTGGGGATAGGGGGAGAAGTAGGAAGAAGAATGGGATAGTTCAAATAACTTAGAGCCTATGAGCTTCTCTGAGATATTGGCCTGTAGCAGATTGTCTCCTCTGAACACCAGGTATACTCACTCATCTTGCCTGCTGTTCTCTTCCTTCTCCTTTCTGAAAACTTCCAAAACAGTCCTTGCTTACACCCTCTATTTGATTCAGACAGGTCCTCCCTTGGCCAGTCCTCACCATCTCCCTGCCTGAGACATCAGAGGCCTGGAACCAACCTGACTAAGCTGAAAGAGATGAAAGGCCTTTCCTTTAAAATCCTTCACCTCCTCAGGGGACTCCCCTGGTGTGAAAGTGATTCAGACCCAAGGAATCCTTCAAAGTTGGGGCTCTGAGGACAGGTTCTCCCAAGATGGTCACCAATACCAACACTTCTCCTTCATCCTATGCTTAGAAGAATCTGGTCGATAGTCATTTATTGAGGGCTTTCTGTATGCCAGGAATTATGCTAAGTTCTGGAGATACACATGTGAAAAAGACAGTCCCTGTTCTCAAGGGACTTCCGTTTCAATGATGGAAGACAACACACAAAAGAAAGATGAAAAAGGGGTGTGGCAATGGTGGAAAAGCCAAAGAAATCCACAATGAGTACAGCTGGGTGGGAAATGAAGGTCTGTCTGAGGAGAGATCAGTCCTGTTCCCCTCCTTAAATGGATAAGTTTGTGGCTCCACCCTCCACTATGAGGGGCAGAGGGTACAATGAGGTGTGAGTAACAAGGCCAATTGGCTCTTTTAAAAAAAAATTTAAATAGTATTTTATTTTTCTTCTCAATTACACATCAAGACAATTTTTCGCATTCATTTTTACAAGATTTTTGAGTTCCAAATTTTGCTCCTTCCCTTCTCCTCTTCCAAAAATAGTAGGTAATTTGATATAGGTTATACACATGCTATCATGTAAAACATATTTTCATATTAGTCACATTTGTGAAAGGAAAAAACAGATCAAAAGGATAAAAACCATGAAAGCATATTTCATACTTTATACTATATTATATACACTTATAAAGTAAGTGAAAAACATATGCTTCAATTCACATTCAGAATCCATCAGTTCTTTATCTGGATGTGGATAGCATTGTCTTTCATGAGTCCTTTATACTTGTGGATCACTGCGTTGCTGAGAAAAGCTGAGTCATTCATAGTTGATCATCACGCAATGCAACTGTTACTGTATTCGATGTTTTCCTGGTTCTGCTCATGTCACTTAGCATCCGTTCATGTAATTCTTTCCAGGTTTTTCTGAGATCTGCCTGTTCATCATTTCTTATCTCACAATAGTATTACATTACATTCATACACCACTTTGTTTAGCCATTGCCCAATGAATGGGCATCCCCTCCATTTCTGATATTTCGGCCAAATGGATCTTGTGAGATGTTGAGATCTCTCAGTTTTGAGTTTACTAGGGGCATGGTGGAGAAGACAAAAAAGTACAAAAAGAGTACAGCCAGGTGGGAAATGAAGAGATGTTTGAAGTTGGTGTCGCATTGGGTAGAGTGCTGGGCCTGGAATCAGGGAGACCTGAGTTCAAATCTGGCCTCAAATGCTGACTAGCTGTGTGATCCTGGACAAGTCACTTAGCTTCTGTTTGTTTAGGTTTCCTCTGATGTAAAATGGGGATAATAATAGCACCTACCTCAAAGGGTTGTTGTGAGGATCGCATGAGATAATATTTGTAACGTAGCACAATGCCTGGACCAGTAGTAGGCACTATATACATATCTGTTCCCTTCCCTTCTCTTTATTGTCATGATTGTAGACCAGTACTCCCCAGTTCCCTTCCACTACCTAGTCTGATCTTTGCCTTGAAGGTTTCATTTTAGGTCCCAGGTTTCTCCTTGGGTGAGTTAATATGTTTCTGTAATATTGTGCATTACTTGTCTTTCTGATTCTTTTATGAAATCCTTTCTAAGTCCCATAATTAGGACCAGACCAAAGAAAGGATTTGTACATATTCTAAAGCCTAGAGGGTCAGCCCAGGGTCAGAGGAGAACTGAAGACTTGAAGACATCTATCAGAACATTATTCGTCTCCCACTTCTCTGCCCAAGGAAGCATTCTGTAACTACATGCTTTGGTTACTGTGATGTATTGTGGGTCTAGATACCTGTGAGTCCACAGAAGTCTATTTAGGCAGCTAGATCCTTTATGTTGGTCATTAAAATCAATTGTATTTATACTGTCAGGGCAGCTAGATGGCAAAATGGATAGAGTGCTGAGTCTGGAGTTATTCATCTTCCTGAGGTCAAATCTGGCCTCAGACACTGTCTGTGTGACACTGGGCAAGTCACTTAACCTTGTTTGCCTTAGTTTCTCATATGTAAAATGAGCTGGAGAAGAAACCACCGGAGTGGTTTGCCAAGAAAACTCCAAATGGGGTCATGAAGAGTTGGACATGACTGAGACAGTTAAATAACAGAAATGTACATCCTCTGACCTCTGTTCTTGAGAGCATCCTATCTCTTTAAGTCAACACCACTGTAGAGATTTTGGACTTAAGAGTCCTGCTGATCCTGTCTTTGAATTCTGATCTCCTAACATCTAGGGTGGTCAGACTATGCCAGGCTTTGCCCCTCCTGATTCATCAAAAACTCTTTAAATGGTTTGGCATCTTCTTCACAAGGATCTCCTACTTTTACTTCAGAAACTAGACCCTCATTGTTTAAAATAATTACTTAGGAAAGTAATTCCAGTATTCATTTCTTCTGTTTTTTGTAGAACACAATTATTACCAAACCAAGTCAGCAACTTACTACTCACTCTGCATTTTGAGGGACGAACTCCTACAGATATCCAGGTACTGGACATCCCTTGTGAATACTGTATCATGCTTGAATGCCAGGCTTGTAATTTGCTTCCAGAACTCATCATCTAGATCTGGGTGGGGAACCTGTGGCTTCAAGGCCACATGTGACCCTCTAGGTCCTCAAGTGGGGTCTTTTGACTGAATCCAAACTTCACAGAACAAATGCCCTTAATAAAAGGATTTGTTCCGTAAAACTTGAACTCAGTCAAAAGGCCACAGTTGAGGACCAAGAAGGCCACATGTGAACTCGAGGCCACAGGTTCCCCACATGTGGTGTAGTTCTTCCTTCTGGTTGTGAGCTCTCCAACAGACTCCCACTTCAGTATGACTTTTTTCTGTCCTTACTCAAACTAATCCTCAACCAAATGCTTCCTACCATTGTTTCACACTCTGGTTTAACAATCTCCTCATGGGAGTATGTGTTCGTAATATATTAAACTAATCCACCACAACTTTCATCTATTAATATTCATTTTGAATAAGGTACACCCTTACTAGCATATTCTAGGCATAAGTCACATGCCACAGTTTCAATTATAGCTAAGAAATTAAATTTGTTTCATTTTATTTCAAGAGACACCTATGAAACATCTAGAATGTATGGAGCACCGTGTTAAGTAATTGTGGTAGATTTCCAAGTCACTTTTTTATTGCCAATAATTTGTGAATTTCAATTCATTTATGAATAGACACTATAGGAAAAAAAAAAACCATTTGTTTACTGTTTACCAGATGCCAGACTAGGTGATTTCCGTGTATTATCTCTTTTGAGTCTCACAAAAACCCTGGGAGGTAGGTACTATTATAAGCCCCATTTTACAGCTAAGGAAAATGAGGCAGATAGAAAGTAAATGGCATAGCAAAGGTCACATAGCTAGTAAATAAATGCCTAAGGCTGAGTTTGAACTCAGGTCTTCCTGGCTTTAAGCCTAGTATTCTATGCCCTTGACCACTTCCTGCAGATCCTAAGGATTTCCCCAAGGCCCAAGCTTGGAATTATTACCTTCTTCCTTTGTGGATATAATCTTTGGAAATTACCAGGTCTTTCCAATAACATTTTTCTTCCTGTGCTAAACCTGTTATTCTCTATGGTGTTCAGTTTAGCACATATATAAAGGAAGGTTTTTGTTTTTTTTTTAACTTGTCCCCACCATTTTCAGTCTGCATATCTCTTGATTCACAAATCTTTAGGCAAATACATTTTTTCCCAGCCCTCATTATGAGCACTCCATACCTGGCCTTCAGCTTGTTTTCTCTAACCTGTAGTCCACAGAGGCAAATCCCCAGACCCGAGATGCCTAGAGGGCTTAGTGACTCTCTCCTTTCTCCCCTACCTGCCAATTGTCAAATTTTAAATCAGCACCTTATCTTCGCCATGAATCTCAGCATCTGGATCATTTCAATCATCCTGGATATGGCCAATGTTGCCAAATATCCAAAAGTTCAAGAAAGGGCTAGATTCAGAATGGAGCCTTAAAGTCAAATGCTTATCCAATTCAATATTAGGTATCTTTGGTTGCCCCAGCCTCTTTACAAATGAAAGAACCAAGGCCCTAAACAGATGTAAAAGTGGCTTTGTCAAGTTTTCATGGGACTATAAAACTCACAGTCTCTGCATTCCCAAGTTGTTGTTAAGCCATGCCACCTCACTGCCTAATGTATCACACACCCTATAATCCCATGGGTCATTTTTAAAAGCTTGAGTCTGGGTTTTTTTTGTAAACATGAGAAACTGACAGTTCCTCTAACATTTACCTCAGTAAGCAACAGAAGGAAAAGGGGGAGCTTAGAAAGAAAGAAAGTCAAAGACATTCTCAAAGGAAATGTTACTTCTGCCTGAGAAACATGGAAAATAGATAGGCATAATGATTTTCTTCCATCAGGAAACAAACACAAGATCCTAAAACGTCTGTCTCCAAATTCCTACCTTGCCAGAAATTCTTATTTTGGGAAGCCAGGATCTTGGCTTCCCAAATGGTGGGTCATGTGGGAGGTCAGGTTTGACATCACTCCTGGATCCCTGTGCTCTGGACAAAAATGACTGCAAGTCAGCACCCTTCATCAATTCAAATCGATTCAAGTTATTAAGTACTACTGTGCAAAGCACTGTTCTACATTAAAAGACATAAATGAAACAGGGCAGGGACCCTCACGGGGCTGACATTCTGCCCAGCAACTTGTCTACACAGTTGGCCTCATTTTGTATGTGGTCGATTATTTAGAGTCTCTGATTTTGTCCCCTGGTCTCTTGTTTCCAATTATCCCTGTCTGATTCCTCTGCTCTTTCTCTTGGCATTCTATTCCCACTTCTTTGGCTCATTTTGGGTCATGCATTCTCTCTGCTCCCGTAGATCTGATGTTCTTCTGCTTTCCACTAATTCATCTAAGGTTCCTCACTGAAATGTTCAGCATCAGGACTTCCAACTGGCACCAGCCTTGACAAGGGCTTCTAGTTCTTTCACCCCCAGGTCCCACTACACCCTGCCAGAACTCCCAACTTGGACTGCTCCAAGGGCATTCAGATTCTGCAGACTCAGCATTTTAGTCTCCATCCACTCTCATTTTACCGAAGTGATATTCCTTGTTTTAGTGATCTCTCATGACAAAAAGTGGTATTCCTTGAATGTAAAAAAAAATAACCCACCAAAAATGACTGGTCCAGATATTCTATTTCAAACAATTCTTTAGGCCTCTAGGATTTAGTCTATGGGGAAAAGAACAGAAGTATCAACCATAAAGTTCTCAGTTGGGAAAGAATGAGTTGCTTTGTCTTATCTGGACATCCCCCAGGCCCTGTCATGGGATTTTGTAAAGGGTAAGCACTGAATCGATCAAGTAATAAACATTTATTAAGCACTTACTATATACCACATATTGGGGTAGGTGCTAAGTCCATAAAAAAGAAAAGGGGTCAGATGGACTAGAGGTGTTGAATCAAGTCATATATTCTCAAATATGACCAATATATTGATATAGTTTGTTCTTCTATACATAATTATTTAGAAGGAGGGCTTCTACTTGGGGGAGGGAGGCTTGTAGGCGGATTAGTAAGCAGTCAAACACATAAAAAATGGTCATTGCTAAAAACATTTTTAAATGTAAAAAAACAAAAAAAGGAAAATGAGAAAACAAACATTAAAAGTAAAATCAATAAGCTAGATTAAACAAGGGTATAAATTCTAATAGAGATGGATTCCCATGGGCTTCATATTAACTTAGAAAACTTCAAATTAATATTATTTATGCTGCATTGTATTTTGTCAAACATTTCCCAATCACATTTTAATCTGATTCTGGCCCACATAGGAAGTTGGACTGCTGGGTCTTTGATACCTCTGGACTAGATGACTTTCAAGGTCCTGTGTAGTTCAAACATCCTGAGTCTGTGACTCTGATACATGATGCTGAGTCAAATAGTGGTCTATCTAACCCAATAGTCTGTCTCTGGCAGTGGTTCCAGGGACTCTGCATGGGAAAGCTTAGTTATGCTCCATGATATAAAGCTCAGAAAATTTAGGATATCCCTAACTCCCCCTTAATGGTATGGATCTGACATTCATCAATTTACCATCACCTTTTTAAAAAATCTCCTTATATTTTTAACTTGTGCCACTCTTAGGGGAATATGAAAGGAGAGGTCTTGAGTTCCATAGATCAGTCATCTATTAGGCTAAGTTATGTTCTCATCTTCATTCTAGAACATCTCAACTCTCTCAGGTTTCATGGAGTATCCCCTTAGTCTAGTGTTCTGGGATTTGATGAGTAAATCCATGCTCACCTTAACCATATACCAATTTTATTGGTTTTGGTCATTTTCCCCACACTACTTAGGTCGTAAGTCATGGTCCAGTCATGTACAACTCTTCATGACTTTATTTGGGATTTTCTTGGCAAAGATACTGGAATGGTTTGCCATTTCCTTCTCCAGCGCATTTTACAGTTGAGGAAACTGAGGCAGAGTGGGGTTAAATGACTTGACCAGGGTCACACAGCTAGTAAGTGTCTGACTCCAAATTTAAACTCAGGAAGATGAGTCTTCCTGACTCCAGGCCCAGAATTCTATCCACTGTGCCACTTAAGTCATAGGTAAGGTTATTGTGAGGATCAGAAGAGATCATATGTGTGAAAGCATTTTTAAAAAAGTGAATTGTTACACAAATGTAAGCGTGTTCTTCTAGCACCAAACCCAGGGCCACTGATTGGGGGTTCAGTAGACCTGTGAGAAGTGGTAGCTAAATTCGATTGAAGCTTCCACATACAGTTTAAAAAAAACCCCAGGATTTCTCAGAGAAGTTAAGTGATATATAAATGTTTGCTCAGCTAATAAGTGGCAGGACCAGGACTGGGTCTTCCAATTTCAACACTAGGCCTCTATTAGACTGGGCCAACTCCATGGACAATGTCCTCCTCCATTACATACCTCTCAAGGTACAGTAGCCAGGCTTGCACTTGTTATTTTTATACAATATTAAGAAAAGGTTTTTCATTTGCTTCCAGTTCTCTTCTCAACAATGCCAAGAATAGGCATTGCCTTTTGGGCTGAGTAAAACACTAAGATAAAATTGTTTTGGGGGGACACTCTACAAGTACACTTGTATCTTTTTCCTATGTTGTTACAGAGACCTTGGAACCTACTATATCATATATATCACATTTCCCTATGGCTATTACTTCCCTCCTCCTTTTCAACTCCTCCCCCAGCTGAGCTACTTCTCACTTGCCCAAGCTGAAGTTCATTCACAATCACATAATACTCTCAGCCAGCCTCTTCTAATATCTTAGAACTTGACTACAGAAGCAGTAGCCTGAGGCAGCCTGAAATAGTGGAAAGGACCCTGGGCTGTGAATCAGAAGACCTAAACTCTAGTCACAACTTTTCCACTGGGAAGTGTTAGGGATGTCATTTAGTTGCTCTGGGCCTCAGCTTTCTCATCTACAACATGAAGTTCCTATTAAATGTTTTCTAAAATCCCTTCCAATGCTGACATATGATGGTATCATTCTATAAAATCAGAGGTTACCCAGAGAGATCAATGACAGATACAGAGATCCTATAGATACCAAAATGTTTGTGGCAGCACTCTTTGGGGGGGAAAATTTTTGGAACACATTTTTCTCTCTAGTGGTTACTGTGGACCAGGCACTGTGCTGGTCCAAAAAAGTCCATTAGGGAGCTAACATTCTAATGAGGGAAATCTCATGTTAAATAACTAGAAACATACAAGGTATGTACAGTGTTGATAGAAGCTGGATGAGCTGGGCAGGCCTCCTGCAGAAGGTGGGATTTGAGCTGAGTCATGAAGGAAGCAAGGAAAAGTAAGAAGCAGAGAAGGTATGGGGTACAGCCAATTTAACGGCATGGAGATGGGAGGTAGACAATCAGGTTTAAGGACTGGTGGGTGAAAAACAATGGTGGGTGAATATAATGGAATATTCTGACGCAGTAAGAAATTATGTATGTGAGACATTCAGAGAAAGGTGAAGATATGCAGGAAATGGTGCAAAGAGAAATAAGTGGAACCAAGAGAATCACTAAAAGAGGTAAATCATTGAGTAATTGAAAATCACTAATGGTCCTAGAGACCAGTTGAGGAAACTCTTCTCTTACTAGAGAACGTGACATGCACACCGATTTATTCTATCAGTTGTTTTGGCTTAACTGTTTTGTTACAAAAGTGAGTCTATTTATATCATTTATAAGTATCATTTAAAAGAGAAAAGCATAAATAAAGATTATTCAGGCAAAAAAACCCCCACAAAACACAAGAGGATTATATGTGTTTTTCAGTTGCCTCAGTCATGTCTCACTCTGTGATCCTTTTGTTTTGGGGGAGCGGTGTTTCTTGGTAAAGATACTAGAGTGGTTTGCCATTTCCTTCTCCAGTTCATTCTATAGATAAGGAACTGAGGCAAACAGGGGTAAGTGAGTTGCCCAGGGTCACACAGCTAGTAAGAGTCTGAGGCCAGATTCGAACTCAGGAAGGGTAAGACCCCCAACTCAGACTCTTCACACAGCTGTAGCCATAGTAATTCTCCAATACTCTGTGTGAACACTCTTGGTACAATTGGTTCAGCTGATCCAGTGAACCCAGTTTGCTTACCCAGTTTGCCCTTCTACCAGAATTGGGCAATAAGTGCCAGGACTCTTCCCACAGGCTTTCTGTAGCTCCAATACCCTGGATACCTCCTATATAAGTTAAGAAAATGACAGAAGGGGTGTGAGGTTACAGGGAGGATGGGATGAGTTGGCTGACCCCAAATCTTTACATTTATGTGCTGGGATGTTATCACTACATGGACACAGGAGTGTAGCACTTAGTGCTACCACTGAGTGGGTATCTTGAGATTTAGACTTTGGTCATTCATAACGCCAAAGGGCCCAGCCCTGGCCTGGACCAGTACTTCTTCCCTTAGTTAAAGGGTAGCTTAGAACAGATAGGATGGGGACAGATAATGGCTGTCACTCTCACTTGCCACAGAGCATTATGGAGGGGGCATCCAGTAAGCATCTGGATAACCTGTTGTCATAAATACCCATCTCTTAATGCCTCCCAAGAACTCTTGTCCTTTACTCTCTATGGTCAGGCTTCCCCCCAAAAGAGGAAGATACCAGAACCAGGTAAGAAAGTTCAAGGGGCATGTGTCTATCGCTCAGTACAGACACCATATGTGACCCATTGACAGTTGAATCCTTTCTGTCACCCCCTTTCTGTACAAATTGTGGAGACAAGATCATGCAGTTGTACGTTCATTCACCTAGGGTTAGGGACATTACAGTAAGCTTACAACCCCTACACCTTCACAATGTTGGCACAATGTTCTGGCCTTTACCCTCCATTGCTTGGACCTGGGTCTCACCCATCATAGGTTTAAGAAGAGGCAGTGAGGGAATGCTCATCAATTGAGAAATGGCTGAACAAGTTGTGGTATATGAGCAACATCATACTGTTGTTCTATAAAAAATGATGAGCAGGTAAATTTCAGAAAAACCTGGAAAATCTTACATGAACTGATGCTGAGTGAAGTGAGTAGAACCAGGAGTACGTTGCACACTGTTGACCAACTTTGATAGACTTAGCTCTTCTCAACAATACAATGATTTAAAACAATTCCAAGACTCATCTAGAGAAAGAACTAAAGAGTCTGAATGCAGATTGAAGCACACTATTTTCTCTCTTTATTTTTCTTTCTTGTGGTTCTTCCCTTTTGTTCTGATTCTTCTTTCACAACAAAGCTAATGCAGAAACATGTTTGATAATATGTACACGTATAGCCTATATCAGATTGCTTGCCATTTGGGGAAGGGGTTAGGAAAGGGAGGCAGGGAGAAAAAAATTGGAACTCAAAATCTTATCAAATTTAATGTTGAAAACTATATTTACATGTAATTGGAAAAAATAAAATACTATTAAGTGGAAAAAATAAAATAAAAAAACTAAAAAGAAAGGATGACTGTTCAGAAGTTGTGGGTGGAAGGGAGAATTAAATGGGTAGAGAAGGGTGTCGATCCTTTCCCAAACACCTGTAAGTCCAATCATGAATGAGCTAACTAGCACCTAGTTAACAAGAATAATTAGTTTTAAAAGAAAGGTCCCCTCCCAACCCCACTGCATTTTGCTCTCCCCTGAAGTCTTACAACAATATCCATTTCTATCCCACAGGATAGTAGGCTATCTCATCCCACTTGAGGGTATCTTGCTTGCCTCTGACTCCAAGTATATCAATTAATTCCTAGTTATTACTCTGTACTAAGGTCCCTTTCAGATCTATAGCCCCAGAGTCTACGGGAGGTAGTGTGGAATATTAGAAAACATGGTGAACTGGGAGACACAGGGCCTGAGTTCAAATCCAGCTTCCACACCTTAGTCTTGATTTCCTCATCTATGAAATAAGGGGGGGTGAGGGTGGACTAGATGGTCTCTAAGATCCCTTCCAGCAATAGTTCTATGACCCTAGGCCTTGAACAAGTACCGTATCACCTAACACTGTGTGTGGCACAAAGTTGGCACAAAAAAATACTTAGTTGATTAATTAATTAAAATCCCTTCCCTCTGGGCTACAAATTCATCATCTATAAATAAAGGACATGGACAAGATGACTCTTTTAGCTTAGAATGTGTGGTTCTAAGTTCAAGCCTGGTGAGCTCAGCACTTGTGCTAGCACCAACCCAAGGAGTGGGAAACATTATTAGTCATCTTTTAAGGAAATTAGAGTGAATTGCTTCCAGGGAGAAGAAACCACTCCAGACTCTTTCACTGAGAAAATGAAATGTTGACAGTGAAGATGGCCATAGATTTAGAAGTGGAAGGAATATGAGGGAAGTGTGCTGGTAAATGTTTAACAACTGACCCTCCAAAAAGAAAAAAGTACACACAAAACACTTAGGCTCAATCTGCATTTTTAACATTTTCTTCATCAATATTCTAAAGTTTATGCAATCAACAAGATAATAAACCAAGCCCTGATTTGTAGCATTTGTCAATTTCTGAGGTATAAATGCTCACACTGAAAATTTAATAATCATCTCTCACAAATGGGAATAGGCTGGCCCCAGCATACTTCTGCTTAGAGGCCAGCTACTCTGACCTCTTCACTTTTACAGATGAAGAAACTGAGACCCAGCTCTAAATCACTATTGATTAGAGAGATGCAAATCAAAACAACTCTGAGGTACCACATCACACCTATCAGATTGGCTAACATGACAAAACGGGAAGATGATAAATGTTGGAGAACATGTGGGAGAGTTGGAACACTAATTCATTGTTGGTCAATAATGGTTGGTTGATCCAACCATTCTGGAGAGCAATTTGGAACTGTGCCCAAAGGACTATAAAAATGTGCATAGCCTTTGACCCAGCAATATCGTTTCTAGGACGGTATCCCCAAGAGATCATAAAAACGGGAAAGGATCCCACACGTACAAAAATATTTATAACAGCTCTCTTTGTGGTGGCCAAAACCTGGAAATCAAGGAGATGCCCATCATTGGGGAATGACTGAATAAACTGTGGTCTATGAATGTAATGGAATACTATTGTGCTATAAGAAATGATGAACAGGAAGACTTCAGAGAGGCCTGGAAAGACTTACATGAACTGATGCTGAAAGGAGCAGAACCAGGAGAACTTTGTACACAGCAACAACCACAGTGTGCGAGGACTTTTTCTAGTAGGCTTAGAACTTCACTGCAATGCAAAGACTTAAAAAATTCCCAATGGTCTCTTAAGACAAAATGCCTTCCACATCTAGAGAAAGAACTATGGAATTGGATCGCAGAATACAGTAGATCATTTTCTTTTGTATTACATTATAGTTTATTTTATTATTTCTCCCATTCATTTTAATTCTTCTATGCAACATAACTAAGGTGAAAATGTATTTAATAGGTATGTATGAGTAGAACCTATATAAAATTGTATGCTGTCTCAGTGAGGGAGGGGGGAGGAAGAGGGGAAGAAGGGAGAGGGAAGGGAAAAATCTAAGTTATATGGAAGTGATTGTAGAACACTGCAAACAAATAAAATAATAACAATTTTTTAAAAAATTTTAAAATAGATAAATAAAAGAAACTGAGACCCAAAGGACTGAAATGACTTGCTTAAGGTCACACGCTGAAGAGGAAGGATTTGAACCCAGATCTTCTGACTTCAAACTCAGGGATCTTTCTATTATATTACACTAGGGTGAATGGAAAGCACTCTTGCCAATTCCAATGAGACCAATGAAAACCTAAACTCCAGCATGCATCTTATATTCTAAGCAAAAGGGCTTTCAAATTCACACCCACTTGTATTTATCAGAGCAAGATAATACCATGTGATCCCTTGTGATGCTGCCTTTCAGATGAACCTGTGAACAAAATAGTATATCTCTTCATGAAAGAACATGCCTAATTCCTAATATTCATATTCCCGGATACCTGTTATATTCCTGAGATTGCCCTTCCACTATATGCTCCTGCTGAATGGTCACTTCTGACTTCCATGGATTTGTAAAACACCCAGGAGACCAAAGAGCCACCTGCCCAGCACAGGCAACACTCCACTGGGACTGTGGATCATTGCAATATCTTTCATGCTCATCCCTTCCCCTTGAGAATGACTGCTACATTTTAGTGTGTAGCCATTGTGGAAGAGATTTGTGATGTGGAAAATTGTTCTCTGGAAACTCAACTGAGATCATTTGTTCCTTTCAGAACTATGAAACATGGTTAATTATTGCAGGGTCTATGAGGACAGCAACTGACTCACCAAGACTTCACAAATCATGGAGTGTTAGCACTGGAAGGGATCCTTGAGAACACTGGTCAAATATCTTCATTTTCCTCATGATAAAACAGAGGAACAAAGCTGGAAAGAAAGGTCACAAACTTAAAAATGAAAGGGATCTCAGAAGATATCTAATCTAACACTTTCATTTTACAAATGTGGAAACTGAGACTCAGAGAGGTTAAATCATCTTCCCAATATGACACAGGTAGTAATTAGCATTGCTGGGATTTGAACCCAGGTCTTCTGACTACTCTACCCTTCTTTCCACTGCACTGTGACTTGTCCAAAGTCATATGACCAGATAGTGGCAGAAACAAGACTAATTGGATCTCAAGTATTCAGGCTCCAAGTCTGCTGCCCTAATGCAAAAGCACACAAACCCAAGATCAATGTGTTCTACTCAGCATGTCATTCCAAGAAGGATAAACCTCTAGAAAGAGCTAGGGATACTCCAAAAGTCCTAAATAAGAAAGATCATCTGAAAAAAAAAAATGAGCCCTGAGAAATGAATACTCATAAAATCAAGTTTCACTGCCCAAAAGAAACAGACAGCAGGCTTAAAAACTTGACCTAAGTTTTTGAATCATGGCCTTGAAAGCATAAGGTATGTCATGTCAGGACAAAGAGAACGTAGGGAGACCATTTGCGGCCAGATGTTCTGAAAATAAAGCAACAGGGAGTCTCAAGAGCAAACATTTATAAACAAACACAGAAGGGTTTTTTCTACAACAGAGGAGATGGGCTTCCTCTTACCTACAGGACACACAACTTGTAATACTGATTCTGAGCTCAGAAGGGTGGAGTCAGCAAACAGGCACAACTTGGCTCTTAGAAGCCATGATGTTTCCTTTTGGATTTCTACTCAGTTATTAAGTATCATGAAAACATGATTTTTAAAAGTTCAAAAATGGGTTACAGAAGTTGCATGGAAAAGTCAAGATGGACAAGGGAAGCAGGAGTGGGGATGGGGGCGGGGGGCAGGGAGTAGGGAAAAGAGCACAACAGCCAGAATTTACCAGAGGAAAACCTACCATTCTATTTTGTGAATTTCTTCTCTGGACTTTATTAATAATCCAAGCATAACTGATAATTGATAACTAGCATCTCTCCAAGAACAATAATGCCCAAACGTCCAAAATTCCACTGTTGTAAAAATCTATTCTTCAACAACTTGCAAATCTTTCTTCTATGGTAACCACTTCATACCAAATAAATCCTGATGCTTGTCCCAGGCCAGCTGTGTTTCTTTCCATTGCTTGTCAAGGTTCTGAACAGGCCATAAATCCATTGATGAATCAGTCAGATTTAGACCTCGGTCCTTTCCAAACAGACCATGCTGGCTGTGTTGAAAACAAACCTAATGGTCAAGCACAGAGAGAAATTAGGCACAAACCTTCTCGTTGTTCAGGAATAATATGTTTGGATTAAGTAGCTATTGACTTCTCACCCAAATGCTGCTATTGGCTATTTTGTTGTTGTTTTAGAAGGCTATAGGGGAGTGGTGTTTGTTTTTTACATTATTCCCTAGTTATATACAAAAGAATACATTTGACTTGGGTACTGATTCTGGTCCTGGAAGGGACCTCAGAGGCCATTTCACAACTTGTCATTTTACAAATAAAAGAAATGGAGGCCTAAGAGTTTCAGTGACTCACCCAAAGCTAAGTATTAAGTGTCAAAGGCAAAGTTTAACCCTGGTCTTCTGAATGAAGAGCCACAGAACCATATTAATGGGGAAGGGGCGGGCAGCAAGCTGGAATTGTATATTCTCCAAAGCCTTGATCTGCTCTGAATTTCTATAATTCTAATCATTCAATCTGTAGTTGACACCAAGGCAAAGTCATGGACAGGACAGATAGAAAATTCAAGAAAATATAGAAAAATGGAAAGAAACAATTTGGAGAAGTTAATTAGAGGAGAGAGAGAACACATTTTCCAAGCCAAAAAATAGCCCCCACCCAAAGGCAGCAAGCAACATCTCAGCAACAGGGAAGTTAAGACTAACTCTCTTCTTCCCAGAGACATCTGACTGACCAAGTTCAGGAAGCTTTGAGGACAACAAGAGATTGGTCTGGAATCCATGATCTTCCCAGGCCTTAAATTAGGGATCCCTCTCTAGAGGTAAAGGGCCCTGGGGACACAGACCCACCTCACCACACAAAAGGCACTTCATGAAAGGAGACAGCCCACATCAATATCAATTATTATATACTCCAGTGGAAAATATAAAATAACATTTTATTGTTGTTGGGTAGATGATGTCTGGAAAGCAGTGATTCCAGGAAAGGCCTAGGTGTGTCAGTGGCTAGCAAATGTATGATGTAATAGGGTTGCAAAAAAAAAAAAAAATCCTCATGATACACTGGGCACATACAAAGGCAAAACATGGTGTACTTGAGAGATAACAAGGCCTTCTTTATACTATAGAACCCAACCCTTGGTTCAGCCCCTTAGGAAGACCGCAGACAGTTTGGAGCACCCCAAGTTCAGAGAAGCATTGAGAAATTGGAAGGCATCCAGAAAAAGAGCCACAAAGGTCTTACAAGCTGGGAAGGATTGAGTAATGAGGGGAGGTTAGAAATATTAAACACTGAAGATGTGTGTGTGTGTGTGTGTGTGTGTATGTGTGTGTGTGAGAGAGAGAGAGAGAGAGAGAGAGAGAGAGAGAGAGAGAGAGAGAGAGAGAGAGAGAGAGAGAGAGAAGTCAACTAGGACAGAACCATCTCAAAATAATTAGGCCTCACTATTGAAGATTTCTAAGCAGCATGGACCAATGCAAGTGTGGACTACATTCAGATGTTCAATTAAATCTCCAAGAATAAATCAACAGCCCTTATTTTGTAGGGACAGTGACCACTAATTTATATGGGTTGGTATTAGCAAAAGCAACTGAGAGAGATGTGATTTAACCTAGAGATATGAAAGCCCTGAGCAGCAATGACACTGGGAAACATCGCGATAACAGACACACCTTGGGATGATCTCTTTTCTCTACTTTGAAGGAAGTCCACATGCAACAAGTAAATACCTCCTTTGAGTCAGGCACTGTGCTAAGTAATAGAGATACAAAGCAAGGCCAGAAACAATCCCTTCCTTCAAGGACCTCACAGTCTAATAGTAGAGACAACACCCAAACAACTACATATGAATAAGATATATATAGGCTAAGTTGAAGGTAGTCTCAGAGGGAAAGCACTTAGTTGTTAAGGAGGACTGGAAAGGGCTTCATTAGAAGGTGGGATATAGCTTTACAGAAGACAGGAGGCAGAGATGGGAGAGTGCTGGGCATGGGGAACAACCAGTGAAAATTCGGAGTATCTTGTGTGAGAAACAAGGAGGTCAGTGTCACTGGATCACAGAGTCCATGAAAGGGATGAAGTGTAAGAGTGGAAAAGTATGAAGGAGCCAGATTATAGCTTTAGAAAACAGAGAATTTTATATTTGATCTTGGGGGTAATAGGGAGCCACTGCAGTTGAATGAATGGGGGAGGGATGGATGTGACATGCTTTAAGAAAGATCAATTTGACAGCTGAGTGAAGACTTAAGGCAGGAAAACCATTGTAATGGTCCAGGTGTGAGGTGATAAGGGCTTGCACCAGGATGGCAACAGTGTCAGAAGAGAGAAGGGGACATATATGAGAGATGTAGAGGCAGAGACAAAAAACTCTGCAACTTATTAGATACAGGACGTGAGACAAAGGAACCCAAGATGCCACATAGGCTTCAAGAGTGACTAGGAGAACAATCATGCTTTAGACACCAATTGGAAAGTTAGGGAGAGTAGAGAGATGGGGGGCAAAGTTTGTTGAACAGAAGGTTAGGGCTGGAAAAGTAAAACAGGATCACTGGCCTCAAGATGATAATTGAATCCATTGAACTTGATGAGATCATCAAGCTAAACAACATGGGAGAAGAAGAGAAAACTGTTCCTGGGCAGAGCCTTGGGGGACACCCACAGTTAGGGTCCAATGAACAAAAGTATGAAGGATCAGTCAGATAAGTAGTAGGAGAACCAGAGGGGAGCAGTATCACAAAAACCTATAGAAAAGGGAATTTCAAGAAGGAAAGAATGATTTACATCATTGAAGGTTGCAGGGAGGTCAAAAGGAAGAGGATAGGGAAAAGCCCATTAAATTTGGTGATTAAGAAAAGTAATTTTGGAGAGAGCAGTTTCAGTGGAATACCAGTGTCAGAAGTCCCCCATTCCCTAGCTTCATTCAATGGTCCCCTTTCTTCTCTCCTCTTCCTCTCTCTCTATCATGTTCCATTCACCCCTTACCAAATTCTTTCATACTCTGCCGGGTACTGCCTTCCACAGAAGTCCATCTGACAAACGCGTGCACAATAAGCTGGTCTGATGAAATGAATGTTTTGATGAATTGAAGGTTAACAGCATAATGTTTCTGGTTGAAAACTCTTTCTGATATAGTAGTCCATTTTTCCACCTTAAGAAGTATAGAATTTTGCTTTTCCTGAGGGAGCCATCGGGCAGAGAGGAGCATGGCACTTACTCTCCAGTACCCGCCATGGCTTGTGTACATCCCTTGATATCTGTGTACTCCGAAAAGGGGGAAATATCTGGCAAAAATGTTACCTTGCCTGCTGTCTTTAAGGCTCCTATTCGTCCAGATATTGTGAATTTTGTTCATATCAACTTAAGAAAAAATAACCAGCAACCTTATGCTGTCAGTGAATTAGCAGGTCATCAAACCAGTGCTGAGTCTCGGAGCACTGGCAGAGCTGTTGCTCGAATTCCTCGTGTTCGAGGTGGGGGTACTCACTGCTCTGGCCAGGGTGCTTTTTGGAAATATGAGCCGAGGCGGTCGCATGTTTGCTCCTACCAAGACTTGGAGCCGTTGGCATCGAAGAGCGAATACAACACAAAAACGTTATGCCATCTACTCTGCACTGGCAGCCTCTGCCCTTCCAGCACTGGTCATGTCAAAAGGTCATCGAATGGAAGAAGTCTCAGAACTTCCTCTAGTGGCTGAAGATAAAGTCAAGGGGTATAAGAAGACCAAGGAAGCAGTTTTGCTGCTTAAGAAGCTGAAGGCATGGAATGACATCAAAAAGGTGAACTAATTGGGCACATCGGATCTAGTCTCATAGTAGTAGTACAGACAAGTAACACCTAAAATTGGAAAATGAGGTTTTAATATTCAGGTTTTATTTAATGTTCTCTTAGGGGCAGCTTAGTATAATGGAAAGAGAGCTAGAGTTGGGAAATAAAAGTAATTCCTTGCCCCTGAGACTTCATACCTTTGTTGCCCTTGTGTAAGTCACAACCTCTTTTAAGCCTCTTCATCTATGAAATAAGATTTCTAATACATGTGGTAAAAAAAAAAAAAGTATAGGATGTCTACATTTGAACTGCGACTTTAGAAAATACTGTAAGGTTTCCAGGCCATTAGCTGGGAATAGTGTGGAGGCAGAAGGCATGGGAAATGTGTTTGAATGCTCACAAGACATGCCCTAGAAGCTGGTCTTTGGAACCAACCTCTGCTCATGTGAGGACTCCATTCCCCCTCAAGCTTCTATAGCTGCTCCTTTTTTCCTCTAAGCTGTCACACTGGTTGCCCTGACATGAATTTCTGTTGTCTTGTGTTGAACTGTGCTGCAGTATATTGTAGTGTAATGTAGTAGTGTGGTGCATTGTGGTATATTGTACTGCATTTTAGGATTCTGTAGCATAGTGTAGTATAGTATAGTATAGTACAGTATAGTATAATATAGTATTCTGTAGTGTAGTATAGTACAGTATACTACACTAAACTATACTATGCTATACTATACTGTACTATACCCTGCTATGTTATACTATTCTGTACTATACTAGGTGGTACAGTGGATAGAGCACTGAGCTTGGAATCAGGAAGACTCATGTTCGTGAGTTGAAATCTGACCTCAGACATTAGCTACGTATACCTGGGCAAATCACTTAGTCCATGTTCCTTATCTGTAAAATGAGCTGGAGAAGAAAATGGCAAACCACTCCAAAACTTCTACCAAGAAAATGCCAAATAGGGTCTCAAAGAGTCTGAAGCAACTCCACAACAGTCTATTACAGCATATTATATTGCAGTGTATTGTGTTATACTATAGTACAGTATAGTCTCATGCAGCATATTAGATTATATTGTAGTACAGTGTAGCATATTGGTTTATATTGTAACATGTTTTATTGCTACAATATCCTATTGCACCATAGTGCAATGTAGGATAATATAATGTGATATGTCATATTGCATTGTACTGCATTATAGTATATTGTATTGTACTTCAGGATATTGTAATATATTGTATTATAGTCTCTTGTAGTGTCATATATCTTATTGTATTGTAGTGTAGTATAGTTTAGTATAACATATTACATTGTAGTACAGGATATTGCTTTATATTGAATTGTAGTACAGTGCACTGTCATGTACTATGGTATACTGTATTGAGGCATAGTTATCTCATTGTCGTGTCATATAGTTCTTGCTAGAGTTCTCCTTAATAGGCTGATCCTTCACCTGGAAGATAGTCACCTACCTGAAAGCCAGCATGGCTTCAGAAAGGGCCGAAGAACAGTCAATATGGTGTTTGCTGCCCGACAACTCCAGGAGAAATGCCAAGAACAGAACAGAGATCTATATACAATGTTTGTAGATCTGATCAAGGACTTTGACACTGATAGTCACGAGGGCTTATAGAAAAATGTCAAAATTTGGTTGCCCGGAGAAGTTTTGTACATCAGTATTGTACATCAATTTCATGATGGCATGTTTCCCGGGTTCTGGACAGTGGACAATGCTCTAGTGCCTTCCCAGTAACAAATGGAGTGAACAGGGTTTTGTGCTTGCTCCCATGCTTTTTAGTATGATGTTTTCAGCCATGTTGTCAAATGCTTTCAATGAGGATGAACACGGCATCAAGGTCAACTACCATACTGATGGTAAGTTCTTCAATTTGAAAAGGCTACAAGCCAAGACCAAAGTGGAGGGAGTATTGGTGCACGGTTTTCTATTTGCAGATGATTGTGCACTCAGTGCAGCCTCTGAAGCTGAGATGCAACAAAGTATGGATCAATTCTCTGTTGCCTATGCTAATTTTGGCCTAATAATTAACACCAAGGAAACACAGGTGCTCCACCAGCCACCACCACACCATCCATATGTAGAACCATCAATTACAACAAATGGAGAAGTTTTGAATGCTGTGGATAAGTTCACTTACCTTGGTAGCGTACTTTTCAGGGATGTACACATTGACAGTGAGGTTGATGCACACATTGCTAGAGCTAGCTCAGTGTTTAGCAGGATCCAAAGAAAAGTTTGGGAGAGAAGAGGTATTTGACTACCTAACTGAAGGTCTACAGAGCTATTGTGCTGACCTCATTGTTGTATGCCTGTGAAACATGGATAGTCTACCAGCACCATGCCAGGAAACTGAATCACTTCCATTTGAACTGTCTTAGGAAGATTCTGAGGATCACCTGGCAGAATAAGGTACTGGACACTGAAGTCCTTGCTTGAGCTGAACTGCCAAGCATTCAAACTATGCTTCAGAGAGCACAGCTCCGATGGACTGACCATGTTGTTCAAATGCAAAATGTACGCTTGCCAAAAAGACAATTTTATGAAAAACTTACATAGGACAGGTGATCACATGGTGGTCAGAAGAAGCGATACAAGGACACCCTCAAGGTCTCTCTCCAGAACTTTGGATTTGACTGTGTGGCATGGGAAACACTGGCACAGGACCACTCAGCATGGCGTGCCCACATCAGAAAGGGTGCTGTGCTCTATGAGCAAAGCAGAATTGAGACAGCACAACGTAAAAGCACCCAACCTGTGGTAGAGCATTCCGAGTTCGTGTTGGTCTGATCAGCCGCAGTTGGTCGGAAACGCTGAAACTTCACTTTCTCATGGTGATGGCACTTTGGTCCTCTTTGAGAACGAAGGACAACCACAAGTACAATCTGTTGTAGCATGTTCTGTTGTAGTGTACTGTTTTATACTGTAGTGTAGTGTAGTCTATTACAGCATGCTATACTGTAGTATAGCATGTTATTTCATAGTGTTGTGTAGCACGTCACTTGTAGTGTGGTGTAGTGTTGTATACTGTAGCTTAGTCATATATCATAGTATACTGTACTATAGTATAGTGTATCTTATATAGTAGTATAATGCAGTCTATTGTAGCATGTCATATTGAGTGTAGTGTATTGTTTGATACTGTAGAGCAGTGTAGCATATTTTATATCATGTTGTGTAGCCTGGTCTCTTATCTTTCATTTTCACCACTTCCTTCATCCTTCTTTTGTCCCACTGACCTTGGTCTTTGGAGCTCTGGTGCTGGGAGGACTCAGCTTTTGTCACCTTTCAGAGAACATTCTGGAGAACGTTCACCGGTTTTTCCCGAGCTTCGCTGAATTTCAGTTCTCCTCAGAAGCCACACCTCTCCCTGATTTTCATCCTGGATAAATTATTTGCCACTAGGTCTGTGTGGTCAGGCTTGGTCAATGCGTTAGTTTATTTTGCTTCATTGCACTTCTTGGTTACAAGATGGGCACACTGGGAGTATTGTATTGAGAAATGATAGTAATGTTTTGTTTTATTTTGGTTTTAAAAGGTCAATAAAACATGTTTTTAGAAACAAAAATGACCAGTTACTCAAGGGTTACCACGAACCAATAAAATGACACATACAACTCCTGCAAGGGACCAGCCTTCCAAGTAGACAGAGGGAACTCAATATGTTTACGAAACAGCACCCCAGACACTAGGGATACAAGTTTAACAGGTATTCCGCAAAGCTGGAATCACAAGCCAGACTCAGTTCCAATGAGGGAGAGAGAATGCAGAGGAGGGAGAGGAGGCGTTGACAAATGGAACTTCAGCCCCATCCAAGGCCTAATCTACTGAGAGACGAGGAGGAATCATAAATAGCAGAGTATTTATTGAGGTAAAATAATGAGCTAAATAACAAGAGAAATCATACATTAAGGTCATTCTCAGCCCTCATACACAAATGAATATCATCTCCCACAGAATCACATGCTGGTGGAAAAGGGAACAAATCCCTAGAAAAACTCACAGCCTGAGTGAGAAAGGGTTTGGGTTTTTGTGCCACGTGCTTTACATCATCACTGGGGAAAATGTTCTCACCTGAGTTCTCATAGGCCAGATGGCTCTGGAGGAGAAGTGAGGCTGGTGACCTGTACCGCCCTCCTTTTCTCAAAACAAAGTCAAGTGCAAGTCAGGTCATCGTTTCTCAGATGGCATGGTCTTCTTCGGCAACGAAGGATGAACACGATCCTGTGAGTAGATGCAGCTGGCTGAATGCTAACTGGGTACCTCACCTCCTCTCTCCTGTCTGCCTCTCCCTCCCCTTCCTTCTCCTCTCCAAAGGAAGGTAAATTTGGGTGGCCAAAAGTTGCCCAGTTGACCTGGGTTTTACTGCCTACTTTCCTTTCCCCTCCCCTCCCCTTCCCTTTCCTTTTCCCTTCCCTCTGTCCTGTCCCCTGTCCTCTTCCAAAAACTGAAACCTACTACACTCTGAAACTGGGACTCCAAGGGGCTCCTGCCAAGGGCTCCTGGACCCCTGCTAGCTTTAGAGTGATTATCAATAGTAACTGTTGCTGTTTCCCTCCCAGCCTGATGTCTTTCTTTTTCTTGGCCTCATTAAAGGGGCCATGCCCTGGCTACTTCTTAATCAGGTTTATTCAATGAATTGGCCTTACCTCACCCTAAGTGAGTGCCTGCAAAGACCTTGGCCTAAAGGGCCCAAGGTCTCCCAGTGCATCCTGGGTCATCTCCAGTCATCCTAATGAATAGCTGGGTACTGGATTCAGATGGCTCTGGAGGAGAAGTGAGGCTGGTGACCTGCAGAGCCCTCTCTCACTCAAAACAAAGTCAAGTGCAAGTCATGTCATCATTTCTCTGATGGCATGGTCTTCTTTGGCAACGAAGGATGAACACGAGTATCTCACTGCTACAGACAGCTCTCTATGTCTCATAGAAGTTTGTGTCCTTTGAGCAGCTATATTCAAAACAGATCAGAGAAGAAAAGGTCCTTTAGGTAGAAAAATATTTATGTCATTCTTCTCCAGTTGTGTCTGATTCTTCATGACCACATTTGGGGTTTTCTTGGCAAAGATACTGAGTGGTTTGCTATTTCCTTCTCCATCTCATTTTATAAATGAGAAAGTTGAGGCAAACACGATTACGTGATTTATCCAGTGTTACACAGTTAGTAAGTGTCTGAGGCCAAACTTGAACTCAGGTCTTCTTGACCCTAGGCTGGGTGCTCTGTCTACTGCCCACAAAAATACTTGTAGCTGTTCTTTTTATGGTAGCAAAAAAGTCTGGAAACTAGTGGAATAGCCAACAATTGAGGAATGGCAGGATAAATTGTGGTTTACGAAGGTGATGGAGAACAATTGTGCTATAAGAAAAGAGAAAGTAGATGTTTTTAAAAAGATATAGAAAGACATATGAACTGATGCATAGCAAACAGAATCTGATCTATAACATCAATGTTATGAAGACTAACAATTTGGGGGACTTTTATAAACTGATAAAGAATGGATTTGAGCAAAGCTAGGAGAATAATTTACACAATGACAACATTGTAAAATATAAGCAACTTTAAAAGCTGCATGACCTATGATCAATATAATGACTGTTCATGATTCCAGAGGACTGATAAAGCATGTTATTCATTATGCATCATCAAGCAAAATAAATTCCCTCAGTGGCTAGAATGCAATCTATAGTCTATAGCCTGTCAGTCCCCTTATCTCTGGATCCTCATGAACACAAGATTCAAACCATGGAGACTTCTCCCCCCACATTTAACAGTATTTTATTTTTCCAATTACATGCAAAGATAGTTTTCAACATTCATTTTTGTAAGATTTTGAGTTCCAAATTTTTCTCCCTCCCTTCCTCCCTTCCCTACTCCCCAAGGCAGCAAGCAATCTGATATAGGCTATACATGTACAATCACATTAATCCTATTTCTGCATTAGTCATGTTATCAAAGAAGAATCAGAACAAAAGGGAAAACCTATGAGAAACTAAAAATAAAAAACAAAAAGAAGTGAAAATAGTCTGCTTTGATCTACATTCTGACTCCATAGTTCTTTCTCTGGATGTGGATAGCATTTTCTTAAAATCTTTTGGAATTGTCTTAGATCATTGTATTGCTGAGAAGAGCTAAGTCTATCACAATTTATCATCACACAATGTTGCTGTTACTGTGTACAATGTTCTCCTGGTAATTCAGCATCTGTTCATTTAAGTCTTTTCCAGGTTTTTCTGAAATCCACCTGCTCATCATTTTTTATAGCATAATAGTATTTCATTACATTCATATACCACAACTTGTTCAGCTATGCTCCAATTGTTGAGCATCCCTTCAATTTCCAATTCTTTGCCCCCACAAAAAGAGCTGCTATAAAATATTTTTGTACATGTGGGTCCTTTCCTCTTTTTTATGATCTGTTTGGGATACAGATCTGGTGGTTGTATCAGCTATATCAAAAAGTGTACACTATTTGATTGCCCTTTGAGCATAGTTCCAAATTGCTCTCCAGAATGATTGGATCAGTTCACAACTCCACCACCAATGCATTAGTGTTCCAGTTTTCCCACATCTTCTCCAACATTTATCATTTTCCTCTTCTCTCATATTATCCAAATTGATACATGTGAGGTGGTACCTCAGAGTTGTTTTAATTTTCATTTCTCTAATCAATCGTGATTTAGAGTATTTTTATATGATTATAAATAGCTTTAATTGCTTCATCTGAAAACTTCCTTTGACCATTTATCAATTGGGGATATGGAGATTTTTAATGACAATTGACCCATCTTGGCTTGCTTGCTTACCACAACTATATTTCAAAAATGGGAATGTCTAAAATTAATTCACAGCATGAAATAACCCTGAAACAGCAGGTGATTGAATCCAGGCAGAAATAAAACTTAAGATAACCCAAAGAATATCAGCACATGTTTATGAAAGAATACAAGCTTCCTTCCATTTTCTTCCAGAATGCTTCAGGAAATGGTTTCTTCCCAAAGACTTGAGTCTTGGATAGGGGTAAGTTCCTCCATATTTAGAGTGAGGGCAGTGGAGAAGGGAAGAAAGGGAAAGAAGGAAGGAAATTCAGGGTAAATGACTTAGTGTAGACTGCCTGAAACCTGCCCTTGCCAGTCTCCACTGCCTACTACTCTTCATTCATCTGACTGCTCCCAGTATTCAATGGTGCCCCTAGATTGGCTTGCCTTAGGCAGTGTTCCTCCCTTCTGGTCACGGTCCTCTTCATGTTGCCAGCCTGGGATCTTCTCTCTCCTTCATGTGGTTATAACTCTAGTAATGTCTGGGGGTAGACAAAGTCTAATTCACCATACCTGGGCAACCGGCAAATTCTGTTAAGTCTTGCCAAGGGAGTAAGATGATCAGTCTCCAAAAGCTTTGAGATCTTTCCCAACCCTACAAAAATGCTACATTCTCTTTTGCATAGCCACAGCACAGCATACACTGAGGTGTCTTTGGTTGCAACTTTTCTTCAGTGACTCTCCCAATGATACATGCTCCTTAAGTGGCTAATCTTAGTAAGGGTGAAACATGGTTTCCCTAAGCCCCACCATCTGTGCCAGTTTAGTTCCCCAGAGAGTTCATCTCCCCCAGGCCTGTGAAACAGAATAGCATTCTGTTCGTGTATGAAAAGAACCTAGTCTAATTGGCCAGCTCTGCTTTTTCATATTTTTTTCCCTGAGATGCTACCTCTCCTTACTGATTTAAAAAAAAAAACAAACCTCTGCTTTGGCCTTCTCTGCCTTTTCATTGTGATGGATGGTTTTGCTTTTGAAATGGTCCTCTGGTGTATAGACAATGCCTAAACACCCTTGGTGACTGTTTATCTTATACAGGATGGAGTCTTTCCATACATATATGTCAGAAATATTTCCAAACAGATGTATACACCTATTTCTTTTGCTGGCACTGAAGAGGGAGGAAGTGTGGGTTGGAGTGGAAGACGTTCATGGAATTTTCCTCAAATGAGAATCTGACTTTGGTTACTCCAGATATTGAAAAGATTTCTTTAACTTCCAGATAGAAAAGAATACAGTGATAAGAACACTGGAGTCAGAGCGCCTCACCCACCTTTGTTACTCACTACGTGTGTGACCTTGGGTAAATCACTTATCAACCTTGGTCTTTCATTTTCTTACTTTTAAAGGGAGTTGGACTAGATGTCCTCTAGATGATAAAATGGAAAAAATAGGAGTATTTCCTCCTACTATATTTATAAGAAACAGGCATGTTGGTGAGCTGTATAATTGTATTGAATAGAAAGATGAATCTTTCTGATCACTGAGAGTAAAGAGAAAAGTGAAACACACTTAGTAGATGTAAAAAAGACAGCCTGGTGGTATGAAAAGAGCCTTGGATTCAGATTCAGAGTCAGGAGACTTGGGTGTAAATTGTGGCTCTAATACTTTCTAGTTTTGTGATCCTGGGCCAGTCTTTTAATCTCTCCAAGTCTTAGTTTCGTCACCTGTAAAATGGGTTTAATAATACTTCACTGCCTACCTCTTAGAGCTATTGACAGTCCAAACATGTTAAACCTTGAACTATCATACTAATAAAAGTTGTTGTTAAAATTGCAATTTATTTTCCCTCTATCAGTTCAGAGATGTATGTGAGCTATGGGAAAAAAAATGTAATCACAAATCCCAGAAAGGTTATATCTTAATCTTAAGATCTTTAATAAACCTTTTTTTACCTGAATGCTTAGTTAAAATTATAAAAACCAAGCAGTCTAACTTACATATTAATTCAATTCAATAAATATTTCTGGAGCATTGGCAGTGCACGGATGAGGCTTTCTCTATGATTACGTTAGTAATTGGAGAGAAAACTAATCAAGATGACGTTAATGTGTATGCTATGATAATGTTTCTAAGTTAGGGCGGCTTCTCACATAAATTGAAATGGAATTACCCTACCAGTGACCAATTCACTGGGACAATACCCACATGGAATAAATATATTTAACCTAAACACTTTAGCTGAATCCACAGGGGGCTGGGGAAGGTAGCAATGTTATCACGGGTCAGGTAACGTCCTCAGGTAAATCCTCACACTCCGTGAAAGTTAGTGGGGACAGGGAGAAGAATCTATGTATATGCTCAATAATAAATCCCTTTCCCAGGTCCTTGGCCTAGTCGGGCATCAAAGTCTTCTCTTTCTTATGTCTAGAGGTTTTAACATCTCTCTGATTAAAAGGATTGTTTTGCTTGTAAACTGGAGCTGACCTTGGAGAAATATCTCCAGTGTTGTAACTTGAGGAGAGAGTCTCTATCTTCTTCATCTCCTCTAGGGCCTCAAGCTGAAGTAGTATGTGTATGTGTATGTGTATGTGTATGTGTATATGTATATGCATGTGTATGTGTATGTGTATGTGTATATGTATATGCATGTGTATGTGTATATGTATGTGCATGTGTATATGTATGTGTATGTGCATGTGTATATGATGTATGTGTATGTGTATGTATACGTGTATGTGTATATGTATATGTATGTGTATGTGTATATGTATGTGCATGTGTATATGTATGTGTATGTGTATGTGTATATGATGTATGTGTATGTGTATGTATATGTGTATGTATACGTGTATGTGTATATGTATGTGTATGTGTATATGTATGTGCATGTGTATATGTATGTGTATGTGTATGTGTATATGATGTATGTGTATGTGTATGTATATGTGTATGTATACGTGTATGTGTATATGTATATGTATGTGTATGTGTATATGTATGTGTATGTGTATGTGTATATGTATGTGCATGTGTATATGTATGTGTATGTGTATGTGTATATGATGTATGTGTATGTGTATGTATATGTGTATGTATACGCGTGTGTGTATATGTATGTGTATGTGTATATGTATGTGCATGTGTATGTGTATGTGTATGTGTATGTGTATATGTATGTGCATGTGTATATGTATGTGTATGTGTATATGATGTATGTGTATGTGTATGTATATGTGTATGTATACGTGTATGTGTATATGTATGTGTATGTGTATGTGTATATGTATGTGCATGTGTATATGTATGTGTATGTGTATATGATGTATGTGTATGTGTATGTATATGTGTATGTATACGTGTATGTGTATATGTATGTGTATGTGTATATGTATGTGCATGTGTATATGTATGTGTATGTGTATATGATGTATATATGTATTTGTATATGTATGTGTATGTGTATATGTATGTGTATATGTATATGCATGTGTATGTGTATATGTATATGATGTATGTGTATGTGTATGTGTATGTGTATATGTATATGCATGTGTATGTGTATATGTATATGATGTATGTGTATGTGTATGTGTATATGTATGTGTATGTGTATATGTATATGCATGTGTATGTGTATATGTATGTGTATGTGTATATGTATACGCATGTGTATGTGTATATGTATATGATGTATATGTATGTGTATGTGTATATGTATATGCATGTGTATATGCATATGCATATACATGTGTATATGTATATGCAGATGCAGATGTATGTGTATATGCATATGCATGTGTATGTATATATACATATGCATATGCGTATGCATATGTATGTGTATATGTATATGTATGTGTATGTGTTTATGTATGTGTGTATGTACAGATATATAAAGGAGGAAATGAAATGATAGCAACCAACACTTAGGAATGGCTTCCTTTGTCACTTGACAGGCTGGGGAGGGGAAGGGGGAAGAAGTTGCCTCTGGGAGAGTGTTGGATTACCTCACTACCCATCACTCTTACTCTCATTAGTGTTTCAGCCTCAACCCATACACTATCGCCTTGATCTACAGTAACTGCAGCAATGACCTCAGAAGGGGCTTATCTCCAAAGGGGACAACTACACATTCGGTATCTGATCAGCCCATGCCTGGTCACATGGACCCAGTGTAGAGGAGCAGTTCCATGACCTCTCCAATTCTGTAATCCCAAACTTCCATTTCTCAATGGAACTAAAACTCTTTCTTGGCTGTTCTTTCCCAGAATTTCTCACCAAACACTCCCTGATGTTCTAGTCCCAAAGCTTACTAACCAATGGGTTCAGGCAGTGTTTGTTTGTTTCAGCATCTCTCATTTTCATGCCAGAATAGGTGTTACATGGAAAAATGAAGATCTTCAAACACCTTGAAATCATTTATCTTGCACTCTATAGGCAAGGCAATTCACTTCAGCCAACCAAATGCCTACTGTGTACAGAAAGTACACTAAGTACTGAGAGAAAGACAAAATTTAAATAAAACACAATCTTCTTGAAATGAATGTAGAGTAAGAGAAGTAGAACCAGGAGAATAATGCCTACAATTATATAAGGGAAAAGAACTTTAAAAAAATGGCAAATTCTGAGCAATTGTAATGACCAATGCTGGTCCTATAGAACAGATGAGAAGCAACTCCCACATGTAAGTACAGAAGTGGAGGACTGGGAATGCAAAATATTGTATCCACAATCAGATTATCAATTGGTTTCTTTTACTTTTTTTTTCTTAATTAAAAGGGAGAGCAGGGGTGGAACCAAAATGGCAGAGAAGAAAGATGAATATACTCTAGCACTTCCCCCACAGACCACAAAATACCTGTAAAAAATGACTCTCAACAAATTCTAGAGCAGCAGAAGCCACAGAATGACAGAGTGAAAGAGATTTCTAGCCAAAGGTAACCTGGAAGGCTTACAGGAAAGGTCTATCCCACAGAGAGAAGTCCAGTCCTGGCTGCAGCATGGGGAGAAACGGGACCTGAACAGGCCTCCAAGGCAGAATCCCCAACAGAGAGGGTCCCAGATCCCTCAACCCACAAACAACAAAGAAAGCTTCAAAGGTCAGTGTGGGAGGGCTTTCCCAGCTGGGTGAGAGGGGAGTAGGGTCCCCCAGCACTGGCCACAGGTGGTGGCAGCAGCAGCAGCTGTGGGTAGCAGGCAGCTTTGGTGGCCATGGAAGCAGCCTGGGCTCATTATCTAGGCAGCTCATCTTAAAGTCTCTGGGGGAATTGAGCAGATGATCTGAATCTCAGCCCTGAGCATGGTCCTGGGGGGAGGAGGAGCATTAGGACCCTCCTCTTGACAAAGGATTCAGAAGTCAAATAATTGTCTGGGAAAATGCCCAAAAAAGGGGAAAAGAATAAGACCATAGAAAGTTACTTTCTTAGTGAACAAGTATCTCCTTCCATCCTTTCAGATGAGAAAGAACAGTGCATGCTGTCAGAGGAAGTCAAAATGAATATGAAATGGGCTCAGGCCATAGAAGAGCTTGAAAAGTGAGTCAGCAGCTTGCTAAAGGAGAACTAAAACATGCTGAGGAAAATAGCACCTTTAAAAATAGGTTAACTCAATTGGAAAAAGAGGTCCAAAAAGTCAATGAGGAAAAGGCTTTAAAAAGCAGAATTAACCAAATGGAAAAGGAGGTTCAAAAGCTCACTGAACAAAATGGTTCTTTAAAAATGAGAGTGGAGTTCAGAGAAGTTAATGACTAAAAAATAAACCAAGAAGTTACAAAATAAAACCAAAAGATTGAAAAAATAGAAGGTAATGTGAAATATCTCATTGGAAAAACAACTGACCTGGAAAATAGATCCAGGAGAGACAATTTAAAAATTATGGGACTACCTGAAAGCCATGATCAAAAAAAGAGCCTAGACATCATCTTTCATGAAATTATCAAGGAAAACTGCCCTGATATTCCAGAACCAGAGGGCAAAATAAATATTGAAAGAATCCACCAATCACCTCCTGAAAGAAACTCAAAAAGAGAAACTCCTAGGAATATTGTGGCCAAATTCCAGAGTTCCCAAGTCAAGGAGAAAATATTGCAAGCAGCTAGAAAGAAACAATTCCAGTATTGTGGAAATACAATCAGGATAACACAGGATCTGGCAGTTTCTACATTAAGGGTTTGAGGCAAAGGAACTGGGATTAAAACCAATAATCACCTACCCAGCAAAACTGAGTATAATATGTCAAGGGAAAAAATGGTCATTCAATGATATAGAGGACTTTAAAGCATTCATAATGAAAAGACCAGAGCTGAATAGAAAATTTGACTTTCAAATACAAGAATCAAGAGAAACATGAAAAGGTAAACAGGATAGGGAAAACATAAAGGACTTTTTAAAGCTGAACTATTTACATTTCTACATAGAAAGATAGTATTTGTAGACTTTTGTAGATAATATTTGAGACTTTTCTCGGTATTTGGGTGGGTGGAGGGATTATACACACACACAGAGTACAGGTTGAGTTGAATCAGAAGAGATGATATCTATAAAAAAATAAAATAAAATTAAGGGGTGAGAGAGGAAAATATTGGGAGGAGAAAGGGAGAAATGGAATGGGGCAGACTATCACTCATAAAAGAGATAATAAAAATTTTTTTCAATGGAGTAGAAAAGGGAGGAGGTGAGAGGGGAAAAGTAAAGCTTATTCTCTTCACATATGGCTTAAGGAAGGAATAACTTGCTCACTAAATTTGGTATGAAAATGTATCTTACACTACAGGAAAGTAGGGGAGAAGGAGACAAGTGGGGTGAGGGGGATGAGAGAAGGGAGGGTGAATGGGAGAAGGGAGTAACTATAAGTAAATGCTTTTGGGAAAGGACAAGGTCAAATGAGAGAATAGAAAAAAGCGAGGACAGGAAAGGATGGAGGGCAATATAGTTAGTTTTACACAACATGACTATTTTGGAAGTCTTTTGCAAAATGACATATATATATATATATATATATATATATATATATATATATATATATATATATATATATATATATATGGCCTGTATTGAATTACTTGCCTTCTCAGTGTGGATGGGTGGGGAGGGAGGAAGGGAGAGAAGTTGGAATTCAAAGTATTAAAAACAAATGTTGAGAATTGTTATTGCATAGAACTGGGAAATAAGAAATACAAGTAATGGAGTATAGAAATTTATCTTGCCCCACAAGAAAAGAGAGAAGATGGGGATAAGGGAAGAGTGGGGTGTGATAGAAGGGAGGGCACATTGAGGGAAGGGGTAATCAAAATGCAAGGTATTATGGGGTGGGGGAAGGCGAGAGATGGGGAAAAAATTAGAACTTAAAATTTTGTGGAAATGAATGTTGAAATCTAAAAAATAAATAAATAAAACTATTAAATAAAAAAAGAAATAAGGTCTTAAATCCTAAAAAAAAAATTAAAAGAGAGAGAAGGTCATGTTAGGGTATATCCACCAGTAAACTGGTTAATGTTTACCCACAAACTGCACCTAACACACTTTCATGCTTAATATGTATTACTAACATTTCATTCACCACTTTCTTACGTCTCAAAAATTGTTTTGTTGATTTGTAGAGTCAGTTGATTGCTGAAGTATCAGTGCTAACACTAAAAGTGTAACCAACCACTGGCTCCGGAAAAAATAGTACTGTGCAAGCTCACTAGATCATCCCTTGGGTATTTCCAAATGATTTCTAAGACAATCTCTGATCTCAGGGAACCTACAGTCTAATCAAGGGATATTATACATATATGCATAACTATAATACAAAATAATACATGCTAAGTGCATGAAAGATGGCAAAATCAACATGCTCTATCAAATCCAAGGGATAAGGGGGAGAGGGGTAAAAGAATCAAGAAAAATTTCCTGGAGGAGACAGTACTTTAATGTAGTACTTTAAAGAGTCAATAGGTATTAAAAAAAAAGAAAAAGAAAAAGAAAATATAGGGAATGTATGATGATGGCACCTGCCATCTGGGTCAGTCTTGGGAAAGCATGAAAAATGGCTGGAAGGCAGCTTTATTCAGTAGGACATTAATGAGTCATTGACATTAATGAGACATTGATTTGAGCAAAAGAATGACATTGTCAGATCTATATATAAGAAAGGTAAGAATGGCAGGGGTATGAAGAATAGACTGAAGAAAGGTGGAAAGCAGAGGATGGAAGAAAGACCTTCCAGGAAATTGGTGCAATTATCGAAGTGAGTGATTGAGAAGGTCTGTACTGGGTCAGTGGCAAAAGAAATATTGCTTATCCTTCATTTCCAAAGAGGAAGGATCAATGACATCACAGGGTGATAACTAGTGCATGAATTGGATTCGAGTGAGGCAGTTGCACAAAGTCATGAGACTCCCTCTCTCATCCAGAGTCACCGATGTCCAGTGGCAGGACAAAACTCAAGACAATAATGGCTGGGATACAGTGGATGACTTTTGTGTCTTCAATGTCTGACCAAGCTCTAAGTGTTCCATAGCACCTGCTTCAGTTGCCTTCATGGCTGTTGGAACAAATTGTTCTCATTTACCCATTATAACTAGGGAAATTTTCAAATGCTTGGGGTAGACACCCCTCCCTCCCATCTCACTGATGGGTTTGAGCTTTGTTGGTTACCCTCAACCTGATCTAGCCTATCTGCTGCGATGGTTTTACAGGAGTATGGCTGCTGCGTATGCCATAGCTTCTTGGAGTCATAGGTGAGTGTTGGGTGAAGGTGGATACCAAAGGTAGATGAGCAGCCCTGAAAAGGACTTGGGAAGCCTTTCTATCAGGAGTGCTAATCCTCCTTGAACACCCCATACACCTTTGCAAAAGAAATAAGGGGGGACAGAAGGAAGATACTGCAGAGTTTGAATTAATAGGCCTTGGCATCTAATTGGATGTAATGAGATCACAGATTTAGAATCAGAAGAGATCTTAGTGATAAGTCTAGTCCCCTCATTTCACAGATAAGGAAATGAGGCCCAAAGAGGTTGTGATTTGCCTAGGGTCATACACGTAGTAAGTAACAGATGGGATCTGAATCCAAATCTAACATTCTTTCCATTACACCTTAGGAGTAAAAGAAGAAAGATTTAAAATTGAAACTAACCTTTTGAACAGGGGAACCTGGGTGAAAGGTAGTTGTTGCGAGCAGAAATAATGAAGTGACAAGGATGAGTAGTTTTTAGGCAAAAAATAATAAGCTTGATATGGAATATATTGAATTTGAGTGGCTGATGGTCCAATCAGGTGGCAATATCCTGGAAGCAGTGATGGTACAAGACTAGAGAGTCTTGGAGCTTAAGAAAGAGGTCATCTGAAGATGCAGATTTGGGAGTTCATCGACAGAGGGAATTATTGAATCGAAGAAAATCAGTTCAATTGCCAAAGGAGAGAGTGTAGACAGAGAAGAGAAAAGAGGTAAAAAGCAGAACCTTGAGGAATACTCCTTAAAGAGTTGAGAAGGAGCCAGAGAAGGAATAATTAGAGAGGTTTGGAGGAGAAGTGAGAAAGTAAGATCTGAAGCCAAGGAAAAACAGAGAGACGGCTGGTGTGGACAGTATCAAATATTCAAGGAGATCAAGGATGAAGAGTGGAGGAAAAAACAATGGCCTTAGTTGATTAGAAGCCTTGAGAAGTAGTTTTGATTGTGTGATAGGAATGAGAAACAGATTATAAATGCTCATGGAGAGATGGCAAGTGGAGAAGAGCAACTTGGGCCTTGAAGGAGGCCTATCAGTAACCCAAACCTTCTATGGGAAACTTCTAAGCTTTTAAAATAAGAACCTTTTTCATTTGGAGATAGTCTCCTGCCTTCTATCAGTTTCCTGCAGCTATAATGAAGAACGTTGATTGTAAAGTTAGAGGACCTTGGTTTATGTCCTGACTATGATACTTACAAGGCGTCAATTCATTAAATCTCTGGGCTTCAGTTTCTTCCTCTGTTAGATGAAGGGATAGGACTAGACTGCCTCTGAAATTCCTCGCTACACTAGATCTATGATCTATGATTTATCCCTTTAAGATTCATGTTCCTAAACTTACTGAGACTAATAATTTTTTTGATGGGGGAGGTGAGAATCCAGACCTGTGGATTTCATCAGGGTAGAGAATTCTTTATGATGAAACCATCCTACCAAGTTGACGCAGTAACTATTCTGAAACTTATTGTCTTAGAGAGTTACTTGGGTCACTGAGATGTTAAATGATTTGTCCAGGCTTACACAGCCAGTATCTCTCAAAGGAAGGACTTGAATCCAGCTCTTCCAGTTGCTGAGGCCAGTTGTCTATCCACTGCCCCATGCTGCTTCTCCCTAACATTTTTAACATTGAGTCACTTTCTAATAATTACAAAAATGGGTTTTAAATGATCCATTTTCCATATCGAATATCCTGTCACCTTATTTGTGATCCTAAGGAAAGTTAAATAATCCCGGAGGAGGCCGTAAGACCCTTTTCAGTTGAGGAGCTTTAAGAAGAGGTGATGAGGGGATGCCCTCCACTCAGGGAATGTCTAAACAAGTTATGGTATATGAATGTAATGGAAGGGATATTATTGTTCTATAAGAAAAGATGAGCAGGCAAATTTCAGAAAAACCTGGAAAGACTTATATGAACTGATGCTGAGTGAAGTGAGCAGAACCAGGAGACTATTGTATAGAGTAACAGCAACATGGTGTGATGACCGATTTGGATACACTTAGCTCTTCTTAGTAATACAATGATCTAAGATAATTCCAAAAGACTCATAATGGAAAATACTATTAAGTGAATAAAAAAAAGATCCTTTTCAGAATTTGGAAGAAACATTAATGAATGTATTCACATGAGTTATAATAATAAATATAACATATATAAAAATATAACAAAAGGATATGAATATATTTATAGATGTAATAACATAATAAATATTATTGTTGTTTGCTGTTCAGTCATTTTTCAGTTGTATCCAACTCTTTGCGATCACATTTGGGGTTTTCTTGGCAAAGATATTGTGGCGGTTTGTCGTTCCTTTCTCCAGTTCATTTTAAAAATGAGGAAGTTGAGACAAACAAGGTTAAGTAACTTGTCCAGGGTCAACAGCTAGTAAATGTCTGAGGCCAGATTTGAACTCAGGTCTTTCTGACTTTAGGTGCTGCACTTAGCTGCCCAGTAATAATTTTAGCTAACATTTGTGCCAGGAGCTTTACAACTACTATCTCCTTCTGTCCTCACAACAACCCTAAGAGCTAAATGCTATTATCCCCATTTTACAAAAGAGCAAACTAAGGCAAACAGAAGTCAAGTGCCTTGCCAGAAGCGTAAAACTAGTAAGTGTCTGAAGATGGATTTGAACTCAGGTTTCCTTGGCTCTAGACCTGTTATGATAAAAGTGTAAAGCTCTTTGTTCACAATAGTCCAGGGATTTATGTCCAGCACTCTTTCCAGCACAGTGCAGTATATAGTCTAAAAGTTGTAAACTCACATCCAAGTGTTTGTTTTAATAAATGTAGACAGCAGATCTAAATAATTCTAGCCAAAAAGGAGTTTATCTCTTCTTCCATAATTGGGGGTGGGGTGGGAATCAGATTCTCAAACATCTGGATAATTTGCTCAACGTTCCACATAATTTTGCTTGTGTAGACCTTGCCTCAGATATTCTCAAGCGCCTCTGGGTTCTAGCTGGCTTAGTATCCTTATGAAATTGTCTTTCCTTTCCAGATTCATAAACAAACATGCAGGTGAGAAAACCAACAGCTCAAAAGGGTTGGCTGCCATTCAACAAGGGTGGGGATGAGGATTGCTCCACATGGGGCTAATCCAAAAAAGAAACACGCACACACACATCCACACCCTTCCAAGCCACCCAGATGTCAGAAGGCCACACATGGTGGCTCTATCACATCGGCTAGAGGACTGATTGAGAGGAAAATATACTCTTCTTTGGTCAGTCAACACCATTTATCAAGACCACCTATGTGTAGGGGGCCTCAAAGCTGACAAAACCTACCACCCTGACTAAAAGTCTAGTTTCTTGGCAAGAAAATTCAATGGTTTCCTAGGGGATAGCTGCCTAAGCTACCTTTCTGATTGTTAGGCACAAGACCTAACTGGATGAAGGTAGGGCTCCCTATAGAGAGAGGAAGATGGTGGCTAACAATATCATACTCACCCAACTCCCATGAATATTTTCATACTGGTGAAATCTAACTAAGACCAATCTTTAAGACAGCCTCAAAGGGGAAAGGAAATCACAAAAGGGCAACATGAAGAAGCCTGGGGTAAGTGGGTAGGATTTAATATAAACTCTTTTCAGTACTTGAAGCTCTTCACAACCTGGTCCCTTCCTTCCTCCTGGTCTTCTCACACATTATTCCCTTCTACACATTCTGTGATTCAGCCATTCCAACCTACTTTCTGGTAATCACATATAACACTCCATCTCTGTCTCAGCTTCTTTGCATAGGCCATCTGCCCTCCCTGACTTTCCCTCTTCATCTCTACTTTCTCAATTCTCTGGTTTGCCTTCAAGACTCAGCTTAAATGCCACCTTCTGTTCACTCAGCTTCTACTTGTTGTTTGTTCTTTGTTTTCCAAGAGGACCAATGACATCACAGGATGATATCTTGACTTGTGAGTGAATTGGATTTAAATGAGGCAGAATTGCACAAAGTCGTCAGTCTCACTCTCTCTTCTAGAGTCATCAAAGTCCAGGGGCAGGACAAAAGTCAGGACAATTGGCAATGTCTGACCAAGCTCTAAGCATTCCATAGCACCTACTTCATCCACCTTGATGGCCATTGGAACAAGTTGTTTTCATCCACCCATTCTACCACAGGAAGTCTTCACATGCTTGGGGTAAACATTCCCCTAACTCATTGATGGCTACTGTCATTACCCTCAACCTGGTTGTAGCCTGCTGCCAAGAAGGTTTTACTAGGGTGTAGTTGCTGTACATGCTACAGTTTCTTGGAGCCACAGGTAAGAATTGGGTGAATCGGGTGAACACCAAAGGTGGATGAGGAGCCCTGAAAAGTCACACTAGAGTGGCTATTCCTCCCTGAACAATCTATATACCCTCCTCTTCTACAGTTGGCTTATATCGACTTTGTATGGATCTTATAGATCCCTACTATGTAAATATTGAAATAATGTACATAATCACATACGGACATCAGAAGGTAAGCTCCTTGAGGACAAGAATTGTTTTTACCTTTATCTTTGTATCTTCAGCACCTCTTACAGTGCCTGGCACATAGGTACTTAACAGATGCTAGCGGATTGATTGAGTGGGGCTTTTCCTTGGTGAACAGAAGGTCTATGTGCTAATTATATGTATGGACAGGCCTCAAGTATTCTTAGAGTAGCTAGTTCATCTACTGCCTAGGTTTTTCTCTGAGTCTGTTTTAAGCAGACCACACAATATTCGTACATCATGACTAAAAATGGGGTAAGGAGACAAGGACCAGCTGGACCATATCCCATGTGATATGGAGGAACAAAGGACTAATCCAAAGGACCCAATTCTTATTAAAATGTTGGAGAAACTCAACTGCTGCTGTTTGTTCAAGTTGATTTTTCATTTCCGGTTGCCCCTTCCTGAGTGCCCCAGTGGAGCCATACCTCACATTCCTAAAGCAGGCTCCTAGTCATAAACAGACATGCATCCAAGAAGATGAAGGCAGGCATGCCCACCAGCCTAGAAGCAATTGGTTAGCAAGGAAGGGCTGCCTCCTCAGTGGCTGGCTTGCCTTTAATCCTTCTAGGTAAGCAGACTGAAAATGTCCTTTTAAAGAGGGGAATTACATCGTATAGAACCATGATTTGGTCTTGGTTTCCGTCAGCTCACATTGAACTTTATAGGGGTTTGGGAATGAATTTGTGTAACAGTCAGTTAATTGGCAAAGTAATAGAGTGCCGGACTTGGAGTTAGGAAAACCTTATTTCTAAAGTCACTTAATCTCAGCCTCAGTTTCCTCATCTGTAAAAGGGGGATAATAATAGCACCTGCCTCACAAGGTTTTCATAAGGATCAAATGAAACAACATATAAAGTATTTTGCAAAACTTAAAACACTATGTAAAGGTTAGCTGTTAATATTTATTAATGAGTACATTATGGATTACTAGAAAAATGAACTTTAAAATTGAGCAAATAGTTTCTTCTTTGGGGGGGACTTATAATTCAAGGAAAAGCTAACAGCTCCAGCCCCAACCTTCCAGCAAAATGTATCTGGGCTGACATGGCAAGGCACCAGAGAAAAAAAGTTTCAGCCCCAAAGGAGAATTTGGCAGAAAGTTATTAGCAAGTGAATAAAGAGCCTTCTAAATGGGACTTCATATATCACCGTAACTAAACTGTTTGCTCCTGTTAGCACCAGGAAGGGGCTGATTCAACAGTCTTTACTCAGGCAGCATTCCCAACAAATTCAGGAGTTGGATTATTTGACCTGAAGACCTGAGTCCCACATGGGTGAGTATAAATAGATATATTATAGGACTTTTACATAACATATATACTATATAGAGGTATATGTTCACCCAGAAAAGCATGCTCATGATCTATGGCTCTCTTACTTATAGAAGTTTTTATGACAGTAATTAACCAAGGTCATATTAAATGCACAGAAACTTCTTTTAATCCATGACTGACAATTTCTTGTGAATGTTCCATCTGGTCATGGATTTGAAGTCAACAAACATTCATTAAGTGTCTTTTTGGAGTACTGCAAAGGGAGGTAAAAATATGGTCCCTGCCTTCAAGGAATTCTCAGTCTAATAAATGTAAAGACAGTCTCTGCCATTATATAACCTTGGAGAAGTAACATAACCCCATCTAACCTCAGTTTCGCCATCCATTAGATGAGAGGGTTGGGTTAGATGATCCCTTAGGTTCCTTAAAAAGTTCTAATTATTATATGATGATCCTGTTTTCAAGTTGTCTGGTTATAAAGGCATAGATAGAGTAAGAGCAAGAGATGTAGACACAGATAAATATAAAAACTGGTATTTTTATCATTGAGTTTTAAATGATCTCTTGGGCTTCCTAATCTTTTAGGCAGTGTCAGACAAATTCAGTTTCCCAAAACTGGAATTGGAAAAGAGAATTCATTTTGCATACAATTCATGGACTCAAAACTTTTTTGCCTGAAGGAAGGAAACAAGCATATTTTAAGGACCTACTATGTGCCAAGTACTGTTCAGTGCCAAACACTATGCATCTATAACAATCTAAGCAAGAATGTGCTTCTGTTTTGGATTGTCTAATAAAACTTCTCCTTTCTTTGTATCACTGTACCACTTCATCAGTTTCCCAAATTGTGGCTATAGAATTTATAGAGTTTTCTAAAAACCCAGGCTAGGAGAGGACCTTCCTATTCACGAGGTTACAAGATTCTTGTCACCTGTTTCTTAAAGTTATTGGCATTTGCAGCGAATCATGGGAAAGAACATTTGTGTTGTAGCTTATTTCACTTACACAGTCAGAATAAAACTTCCCAAGACTCTGGAGCCTCCATTGCCAGGAAGGGAGATTTTGAGGGCCATTGTTCAAAGGTGATGTGGGATTTCCAAACCCCATAGACATTAGCACACTGATTGGATGTGCAGAGATTACCAAGACTGTTTACATACATGGAAAATGACTAGAGGCATTGAAGTAGTTATACAGATATTCAGTTCTTGCCTACCTCCTCTCTACCCACCTCCTTCCCTCCAACCAATTCATTTGGTTGCAAAAATGAGTTCTGAGTAAACTCTCCAGATGCTTTCTTAAATCCTCCACTTCCATTGACTTGAGTAGCCTCCATCTAAGTCAGAAATATGAAAGGAGGCAGAAAGAACAGGAGTAAGTCAACACTAGAACAATTATGGAACTGGTATCAGTCCTATGTGCGTTTAATATAATTCAAAAAGAGTAACTGTCTGGAGATGAGCCACCTGAACTGTTTGTATTTGGTAATTGAGGTTGAGATGATTATCAATGGCTCATAAAATTAAAATAAAAAAAAAATCAAAGAGAAGTTACCAAGATTCTTTCTCTTTATTTCTGGCACTTTGGGCGTCATTAGAGAAGCCCTGCCAATCCACCCAGAGTCAGAGAGGCCTGTCCATTGGCTTTTGTTCCCAAAGGGAGAGAGAAAATCTACCCAATTTTGCATAATCCCAAGGAAGGCAGGAGGGCACAACTCCATGTTCTTTGAAAGACTGGAGATGTTTCTTTCACCTTTGGTACACACATCCAGCTGCTTCCAATTCTGAGTGGCAACAGTACCTGCTGTGCCTAGGCAGGTGGCAAAAGTCCCTGAGTCTCTGGAAGGATTTGCAAATACTGCACAAATTTCATTCCTTGTAGAGGTATGGCTTCAATAACTCACTCTTGAAAGGTTCACTAACTCCTTCAGTACACAAGAATATAATTTAGAGCACTGCAAGGGGTCATTTACTCCAAGTAATTTTTTCGCAATACAGCAAAAACGCCTCCCCAAATGGAGTAATTTACTCTCTTCCAACACACAATGACAATACCTTGTAATCAATGCTTCAACACAGATGAAAGTCTGTTTTTTTAGGAGACTCTTAAATTCTGCTGGTCTTGACTTTAGTATGTGGGGTTCAAGGAGAGGCAACTTATATCCAGAAGTGTGGGGGTTGTTTGATTGATACATTTTCTGGTGGGTGTGGAAAGAAAAGGCCAAGGAAAGGTGTCAACAACTGTCAAGAGGTGAGAAAGTTAAAATAGCGATTTTCAGAACTTTCAATGGCATGTGGACTTATTAATTCAGTTAACATAGTTCAAGGGACTTCTAAAATTTTCTAGTTTTTCCCTTTGCTTTGACAAAGGGAGTAAAATAAGAAGAAACTTTTGTTTCTTTTATCCAACTCCCATTTTCCATGTGAGAATCAGACTCAGTGAGGTAATCTTGTTCAAAAAACCCTCCCATGAAGTGGCAAAGCCAGCATCTATATCTAAGCCTTCTGATTCCAAAGACAGTGATCTTCATATTATCTTTAGGTCTTGATCAGTGTGAATAATTCATCATGCAAAGTGGTCCAGTTATTAGGATTTACCGTGTATATTCCCATTGGGCTAGAACTAATTACCATATTTTACATAGTTATAACATCATATAGTGAATTTGAACACATGCCGTAAGATTCATTATTTGCACTAATTGGGACCTGACTGTGCAACATAGTAGTTAATTATTAACCAGTAGCAACTGGAAGATCTAAAAAAATCCACACTGGCCTGAATAATGAATTATGTTTAGCGGGGCTCAAATAAGGTATTTTCTGAAATTAAGTACTTACTGACTAAACAGAACAATCTCCAAAAAAAAGGATAGCAAGCTGCCAGCTAGGCTGATTCTACTCACATGCTGCTGAAACATGTGGGAAAAAATGGAAAATTCAGTAAATCCAATCAGGTGTCTCTTCCATAGGTCTTTCTGAACTATGGACATGGGAAGTTCGTCATTGGTTGGTTCTTGTATTCCATGTGTGGCCAGAGCATCTCATTTTAAAAAGTTTCTTTTTTAGCTTTACATTTCTTCAGCTAAATCTTTTGCTCAGTTTTTGGCTAAATAATGCCCTGAGCTCAGATTAGGTTTACCAATTGTACTTAAAAGTTTCTACAGTCAACTAGACAGACCAACTCTAGTTCTGATGAGTTCCATCCTCTGCTAGCCCAAGACATCTATCAGTCATCAGTAACTTTCCTCTAAATAATGCGGGAGTGACTTCTTTAATGAGGACTGAGGTAACACAGTATTGGCTGTTGTCTTCCAGACTCTGACACCCACCATCTGCATTGCCTGGCCCCATTGCCTGGCCTTACACAGAGGTTCCATTGACTTCAAAGGGAGATTTCTACAGGAAGGCAAGAACAAAGCACATGGAAAAACTCCACCGTCAAGTTCTGCCATCTTAGAGTTAGACAGATACAAAGTGCCTGAGTTTTATTTCAGTCTTCAAAAATTTTAAACATTTAAAGCCCATGCTCCTGTCTTCATCCATGATACAAAAATAACTGGGAGGATTTTGTTCAGGTTTTTCAAAAAAATTCACTTTGAGACAAAGTCCAAGAATAAAAACTTCACCCTGAAATGTATAATATGGGGGGTTGGTTTGGGGCATTGGGGGAGGGGGTTATTTTAGAAGAGAGTAAAGCAGAAAATATAGCCTCCTGAGCATTTGCCACCACAAATGCTATACACACACACACTAGGGCACAACGTGCATATTACATGTTGTGATAATTCTACAGCCAGAAAGATATGTTCAGGGACCCGAAATAGCACATTTTTCCTTTGAACTGACAAAAAGATCCTTGGGCAATTTTGAAAGCTGCGCTGGGTGCTTGTTAGAAGTGAGGTGATTCGCAAGATTTTCTCTAGGACTTGTACAAACACAGTGTGCACAAGATTGCAAAGGATCCAAAACACAGACCCAAACCCAGCTCTCTGAGTTCCATTGGTCTGAAGGGGCAAGCCTCCTCGTACAGCTGCCTCGCAGTCCTCTAGAATCTCCAGCGTGACCGTTCTCACATGGATGCAGGCATGCAATGAACCCCACGCTTCCAGTCACTAGCACTGTCTGAATATGTGGTATTGCTATCAATGCTTGTGCCAAAAACCAACGAATCCCGAGACCCTGTTACCTTTCTGAAGACAGACAAAGAGCTCAAAGCAGCTGGATTCCAGAGCCTCCTGGTGACCCCTGGTTAATGCAAAGGATCTGAGGCTGAGGTAGGTGCCTACAAGAAATTTCTCTGCATCCCAACTACTTGTCCATGCTTACTTACAAAGAAGGGGGGGGGGGGGGGTGAGAGGAGGAAGCATAGATTCCTTTTTAGAAGGGAAGGTACAAAGAAGACAGAAAGTCCTTTTTAGAGAAAGAAAAGAAGGAACATTGAGGAATTTTCTTTGGGGACCTGAAACATTAACAAAAACAGATTCCTGAACTCGGGTTGTATAGGGGAAAAAGCTTTTTCTGCTTCTATGATTTGTTTTCATTACTTCCTTCCTTGAAGTACCCAGGTAAGGGTCATTAAGATGTCCCTGGCATGGATAGTTCTGGTCAGCTAAGGTGTGAATATGTACATGTCATCTAAGCCTGTATGTTTGTAGACATAAAATAAGTCTATAGATGCACATGTATAATAAAGGAAAATTGCTTTTTTTTTTAAGTCCTTTAAGAAAAAGAGACAGCCAGACAAAGGCAACAAAAAAATGGACTGTCTGGCCAAGAAAGAAATTGCTGGCAAGAATAGATGAACCTAGCTATTAGCTTTCCTGCAGCTGCTTAACCTACGTCCAGTGCAAAGGGATCCCGCTGCCGCCCTGAAGTGAGGGCTGCCTGAGTCTCTCCGGAGTAGGTTTTGGCCTACCTGGACTTGGAGTTTCGCCTTTGAGTTCGGAGGTCATCAGGGCAAAAACAGAAAAAAGGAATTGAGAAATTTCCTGCATTCCAAGCTCAAAATGTACCTATTCTGGCTGGCTTCAGACTAAAATAACTGTATAAACTTCAAGTATAGACTGTCATTTTTTTTTCATTTTCCAAAGAAAGGGAAATGTAAAGGTGTGATCAGGAGTTCGTCTACAACAAATCTATAGATGGTTTTTTTTTTCAAATGAAGGGGATAAAAGAGAAAGGAAGAGTTCCCCCACCCCATCCTGTTTTCTTTCTTACTCAAGAAAATACTCTACTTTTTCCTCCAAACAAATGAGAAAGTTGATTGTAGAAAATGCACCCAGCGGTGGATATTCAGAGCAGACAGACTGAGCTCTAGGCAGCCCACAACGGAGGGGAACAATGAACTTTATGTTCCTCTAGTACAAATCACACACTTTCCCCCTGCTAATAAAGACTTTTTATGTAACTGCAGTCAGGCAGGAACTCCAGAGGGTGTGGCACTTGTGAGATAATCACATCCCCAGGGTGGCAGATGCATTTGGCTGTGGGTACATACGCTTTCCACAAGACCAGGGAAATATCTCAAGATAATGCAGCCACCCACTCCTGTCAACCCCAATCAATCCAGCCTTGTCACTTAGAGAGGCTCACTGCGGTCACCTCAGCTGCTCCTTTTCCTCTGCACCCAGTTGACATTTGTCCAAGGGTAGAACTGTCAAAGCTAAGAGTAAAAAGTGTTCACTCTGACCAGCAGCAAGGTCAGACAAAACCGAAGTCACCTTGCAGACGGGCAGAGAGAGGAACCTTGGGTATCTCCTGGGGGGATGCCTGTAGCCTGTAGCTGTCTGACAAACACCAGTCCTGAGAAGCATCAGATATAATTTTGGAAGGGGGGGAAGGAGGGGATGGGGGAGGGGGACAAGTGAGGAGGCAAGCTTGCTAGGGCACCATTAAGTGACTTGCCCAGGGTGACATTGTCAGAATATATAATGATAACAAAAATCAAAAACCACAACAATAATAAAAACATTTGTATAACATTTTAAAGTTTTAAAAAGCATTCTACATAGGTTATCCTTCAACAACTGCTATATAGAGCTGCTATTATCCTCATTTTTCAAATAAGGAAACTGAGGTGGGAGAGGTTAAGTGACTTGCCCAGGGATACATAGTTGGTAAGTACCTAAGAGGTAGCTGGTAGGAAGTACAGTAGCACTGGTCCCTAAATCAGGAGGACCTGAGTTCAAATCCAGTTTCAGTCAACTACTATTTATACGATCCTGGGCAAGTCACTTAGGCCTATTTGCCTCAGTTTCCTCATTTGTAAAATGAGCTGAAGAAGGAAATGGCAAACTACTTCAGTATCTTTGCCAAGAAAACCCCAAATGGGGTCACCAAGAGTCAGACACCACTGAACAACAATTTCCTCCTCTGCCCTCAGTCCTTTCAGGCTAAAGATCAAAAGATACAGTGCACATTATCTTTATATAAGCCTATTTAAATCTGAGTGATTATCCTCATCCAACTTATGTATATGAAAATACCTTTTAAGCCATCAATTACCATGTAAAATGGAGTATTTCTTTAATGTTGGTCGTATTCGGGTGGTTTTTCTTTTGCTTCCTCTAGCCCCCAGCCTCCCCCTACCATAATTTCAGCCTTCCACTTTACTTTTAAATTCAGAAAAGCAGCATTTCAGTGTATCAGGTTGAAATCCATCACTTCTCACCCACACTCACACCTCTACCCCAATACTTCTACTATTCAACATGGCAGCATGAAGTGGGAGAAAGATACCAGGAAATCTGTGTTCTAGTCTCAACTCTGCTTCTAACTATGTAACCTTGGGCAGGTTACTCTGTGCTTTTTGGCCTCAGTTTCTTCTTCTGTCGACAAGGAATCAATGAATCTTTGAGTCCCTTCCTACCCTAAAATTCTTTAATTCTATAGGAGAAAGATGTCATAACTCTTTAGGGTAAGTTTACATAATTGTTTGTGGAAGTAGCTAAAAAATATTGGGAGGAAGAAGGAATCATAAAATCATAAATTTAGAGACAGAAGGGACCTTAGAGGCCATCTAGTCTAATCATCTCATTTTACTAATTATGAAAGTGAGTCCCAGAAAAAGTGAATAATATACCCAAGGTCATGCAGGGGGTGAGTGACAGCAATAAGTGACCTAGGTCTTCTGATTCCAAGCCCAGGGCTCTTTCCACTATACCACTGCCTCTATATCTATCCCTTTTTCATTCATTAAGGATGCACTATGGACTATGAAATGAGGATATTTTCATATTGCAAGTCATGGTTGCATATTCTGGTCCAAGGTTCTATCTGCATGAACTGCCCACCAGTGCTCAGCTGCAAGATACATCTGCTGTTGATGTTTCCACCAGAGTTCTCAGTTTGCAAAGATCTAAGTCAAATGAACTCATATCATTCACAGGGCAAAATAGGACTTTCTTTTCTTTTCCACGGATGCTAAGATTTAAGTGTATTTCTCAATTCTACCCACTAGATGGGGGCACAGCTCCATCTCAGGGTGAAAATGAGAGACAGGGAGATACAAAGAAACAGACAGAGACAGACACAGAGAGAGAAGGAAGAAAGAAGAGAAGAGACAGGAAGAAACAGACACATACAGGAGTGGGGGGAGAAAGAGAGAGAGAGAGAGAGGGACAAAAGACAGACACAGAGAGAGGAGAGACAGAGAGAAACAAAGACATAGAGACAGACAGAGATACAGAGGTAGAGAGATAGACAGAAAGAAGAGACAGACAGAGAGAGAGGTAGAGAGACAGACAGAGGAGGCAGAGAAACAAAGACAGAGATAGACAGAGATAGAGATACAGGGAGACAGAGATACAGAGAGAAGAGAGATGGCTTTGTTTTTGTTGTTTTTGACCAGGAACTAGAAGCAGCTCAGTTTTCCAAACTGGAGGCTCAATTCCATTGAATTCAGTCTGTCACTGGAAACACACAGCATCAATTTCTAGGAAAACGAAACAGTCGGGCTTATCACAAGCAATGATCAAATCCGGAATCTGCCTACACTTCAGATCCTCGTGGATGCTAGAAGGAAACATGGATGATCCCATTAAAGCATACCCCTCAAATAAGCAGTTACGAATCGTTAATTATTTTAAGTCACATTTTCCCCCATACGTTCTCAGTAACAATTTACTGATGTGGGGGGTGGGGGTGGGCTGGAAATCCCAAAATGTTTTCTGGGCTATTTTTAAATACAATGAATGTCTTCATTCTTTCCACCTTCTCTTATCTTGGAAAGGTTACTCTGTTGTAAGTCTGGCATGCTGTAAGGACTCTAAATGGGCTATTCCTCTCTCCCAGTAACCACACATAATTGGGCTCTAAGAGCGGCAAGCCCTGATGAAAATCCCTCTTTTTTAGTAAAGCCAGAGCCATTTGCCCTAGAGGTGTGAGCTCGAACACACACACACACACACACACACACACACACACACACACACACACACACACACACACACACACACACTGGAAAAACCAGATGAACAACCCACAAACATGATCATCCTTCTTCCTTCCCAACCCCCTGTTTTCCCCTTCTGTGGCCTCTGATCTTCCCTGCCCCCTTCACAGCTCAAGAGGGCCCAAGTCATTGCCCTTAGTTGCTTTCCTCCTAGCCTAACAAGATTCAAACATAGGATTCAAGTCATTCAAGCCATTCAGGCCCAAGCAAAGAGACCCAAGGAAATGAATTCCACATAAAATGTTCATCCAGACCAATTACGAGTACCTCCATTTCATGAATCAGCATATGGTACATAAACTATTTACCATAAAAGATAGCCTCAATTCAAAGATAGATAAAGGGTTTTTAAAATGAATTTCTGGATTTAAATGGATTGAAATTATCAAAGATATCAGCTCTTTGTTTTTGGAGGAGGTTCAGTCCTCTTGCTTACCCTTTGCTCCACCCAAGTTACCCTAAGCCACTTAAATTCCTCACTTTTTCTGAATCCAATACTCACTCCTTCCCCCTTTTCCTGTCAACACTAATATCGGGCAACTTGCCCACTTCACTCTTGCTCATTTGGGGAATTTCCCATCAAGGATCTTTATCTTAAAGACCTGTTCTGGGTGTTCTGATTGGCTCCAGCTGAAGGGCTCTGTATTTCTTTTCAAGTCTCAAAGAGCATTTTTGGAAAGTTCCCTATTTTTAAGACCCTCTTTACACCAGCGTACAAATAAGCACTTTCCCCCACATTTCTATACTTCTATTAATACCACGCACACATATGTTCATTCTACATATACGTTGCAATGTTTAAATACATATACAAACATATATGTATTCATTATGTGCTGTGATGCTTTTCCTAAACTTTAATACAATCCATCTAACACTGTAATAATACTATCTAATTCTCCAGCATGGATGGATGACTTATATAAAAACCATGATAAAAAATAAGGCAGAGCAGGTGCAATGCCAATAAATGTTTTTGTTGGCTCCTCCAATCTGATTCTCTCTACAGACTCAATCCAATGCCTTTGCTCTCAGTCACACCCTACCCTCCACTACCACCCACCCTTCTCTCCTGAGCCAAATGAACACACAACTCCTATCAGTGCCTGTGAGGGTAGAATTTTGCAATTACAGTTTAATAAAGTTCACTTTATTAAACTTTAAAGTTCCAGCAATCTATTTATGAAAATCATCATTTTTAATTTCCTGCATTTGTATAGGTCCTTTGCACTCTGAGCATTCTCTGTTGTTACACCGAGAGATCTTGTAGAATCAGTTTCAAGTAGGCAGGAGGCAAATATATAACTATCTCTCTTACAAAAGAAGAAACTGAGTCATAAATGCATACCTAGTCCTAGATTTCTATGGAAGGTTAGCAATGCAGCTAAGAGTTAACCAGATACCATCCTTATGCTAGTCATCCTTTAACCAACAAGGAGGATTATTTCTCCAACATGTGCTTCAGTTTTTCCTAAGATAGATTAAGTAGGAGACAGTTTCACATCCCTGTCAAATCTTTCCTGGAGGGGCCAACCACTTAATTCCATTGAAATAATTTGAAGATGTTTAACCTTCCTCCTCCCCAAAGGCATTCTGCCTGTACTTCATCATGTGTATTATTTTTGGATGAAGGAAAAACGGATTTTTTTTGATGTACATTGGATGTAGGCAAGGTTTAGATTGAGTAGCCATGTAAGTAATTCTCTGTAGAAATGGAAAATAACCATGGAGAACACCCACACTCAATACAGACAAAGAACAAGGTTAGAAAAAATATTGACATAAGACCTTTTAAAACAAACAGTTGTAACCCCCCTAAATGGAACGACCAAAATGATCACGGCTGAAGAAAGCAGCAAACGAGAGAGTACCAACTGATAACCACTACCACTTGTCACGATCTTTTTCTCCTCTTACCATTCATCTTCCACCTCCTACTGCTCTCCTCCCTCTGCCCCTAAACAGATCCTATTTTTAAGAATGAAAGATGGGAAACAGATCAGACGATGGGTCACATGAAGAAAATATCCCAGGAGGCCAGGCAAAGGTTACATTGACAAACCTTCAAATCCTTTCCCCAAAAGGTTTCTTCCTGTTTTCTCTCACTTTTCACTGCCACTAACCCCAACAAACCTTGAATACAATGGGATTTGTCTCCATACCTGAGGGTCAGATGAACCTTCCATCTATTAATTTCACTGAGGCCAGTTCAAAGTTTAAAAGCTTTATCATTGTTATTGTTAAATCAGACCTGTAATTTCATTGATATAGGGAGCTCTCATCCTCAACTAATGCAGGTCAATATTTGGTCAGCATGTTATCTTCTTAGAAATTTGTCTGTAACCTTGAAAAGTTAGATGATTTACCTGGAGTCACACAGACAGTATATGTGCCACCCACAGGATCTGAGAAAAGGTCTCTGTAGCTCTGAGACTGACTGTAGCCACAGCGCCCCGCTGCACCATTCTGGGTCTTCCAAAGGTTTGTTAGGAAATCAAGAATACAAGAAAACTGTAAGGCACAGACACAGAGGTGCCAAATTTATAGAGACACAAAGGTCAGTCTAATCTGGTTGGATTCTGTCACAGATTTAGAGCTGGAAAGGATCATTAAGGCCTAATCTGCACTCACACAAACACACACACACACACACACAAATACACACACACAGAATTTTACTCTGAAGTTTCTTTTTTTCAGCCTATGGTTTTATGTAGCAGAAAGAATACTGAACTTGGAGTTGGAGAAGAGTCCATGCTTCTTAGGTTCTAATACTCAATAACTAGTTGATCTCGGACAAATCATTAACCTTTCCAAGCCTCATCTGTAAAATGAGGTTAATAATACCTGCCCCTCCAACCGCATAGGCTTGTTGTGAGAAAACCATAAAGCACTGTACGAATAGAAACTATTTTACATCCAGGTCTGTAGCCTGAAACGTACTCACTATTACGGTTAAGACCCTATCTTTCCACATTATTAACTTCTTTACCTCTTATCCTAAGTAATTCCTAGGCCTACCCTGGGCCATGTGGACCTTTATGGCTACCAGATATTGAACCCCTGAAGCTTTCCTACAGGTAATTCTCTTCTCTAGTGTTTGATTCCCTTGATTTCATTTCTTACCCCCTGACATAACACCCACAAAATACTTACTGGATTCCAGTCTTCCATTCATCGGCAGGGTCTGATTATGGCTACATCCCATGATCAGTCAACATTTATTCCCCACCTTTCAGCTCCTTGTACTTTCCTGTGGTCTCACATTGACTACTTGTGTGTGCTCCCAAGGAAGGGCCCCACTCTTCAGACCCTACTTTAGAGATTGACTATATTTCAAGATTTTAAGCACTTTGCATACATATTTTTACTGAGAGGTATAGACTGCTTCCACCTACAACAAGAGAAGGATTGTTTTAACACAGGTTGATTATAAGGTATTGCTTCCCTCATTCTGCAGTGGCAATTGGACAAGTTTGTTTTGTAAACAGATGATTTCGCTCCTCCACCAAGGGTTACATCTCACACATCCATTGTTTGTGCTTTGGCTGCTGTGTGTAGTAAGAGGTTGACCAAACATTCGTATAATCTTACTTACAAATACTCCTTTCTGCCAGATGTAAATATTTGCTATGCATGTGTGTGTGCATGTGCGTGTGTGTGTTTTCTGCATGGCAGCACAGTAAATAGACCTCTTTTCCCCCAGATTCTTTTCTTTTATGAGATTGTATGTTATATGTGGCAATCGTACAACCTGATGACTGTATGATTTTTCAGAACAGTCAATTTCAAGAAAGTAATATATTCCTTTATCAAACTTTGTCGGGCCACGTGCCCCATGTTTTGGTTCAGAGTCTACAGTTACTGTCCAGCTATTGGATTACAAATCCCTCCCGGGGAGGGTCTGCTCAGGATGGGTAGTTGTTTCCTTAGCAACTTGGAAACTAAGAAAAAACCTGATTGTCAAGGCTGACCTCAATCACTTCCTATCTTTAATATTATGTAAGTTTAGTTCTTCCAGATTTCACAGAGCTAGAACAGACTCTTAAGATCATCTAATATTAACTCTTTCATTTTACAGCTAAGGAAACTGAGGTACAGAAAGGCAAAATGGCCTAGAACCATACTGGTGGTAGAGTACAGATTTAAGCTTAGGTCTTCTGACTGCAAGCACGTTGCTCTGTTGGACACGTCCAAAAACAGTGCTGGCGCTAGGAAAAATGAGGAATTAGGGGTCACCTCTACCTCTCCATACATATCTTATTTTTGTCCTTTTCTAATCAATCATTCAGTCCACAAGCATATGTTAAGTAACTATTATATACCAAGTGCTGTGATAGATGGTGAGGATACAAAGATAGAAATGAAAGTCTCTGCCCTGAAGGAGATTACATTCTGTTGGGGTTAGAATCTGTCATATTAAGGGCCCTCTCCCTCCACCACCCCTTCCCCAAGCAGGGGTTGGGGAGTGGTATTTAGGGCTTTCCTGTTTCTTCTCGATGAGGAAAATATATGATAAAATCTATTCGTATAATGTCAATAATTTTAGATGGTACCCCTTCCCAGGGATCTTTGCAATTGGAAAAAGGAACTTGGGAGTCTATACTATTTAGGCTGAAGAAATGATCACTAATGGTAGAAATACAGCAATCATCACTAGCTAGCAAGGATGAATGTGGTACACTTAGTCTGAGGAGGTTTCAAGAGGGCCAGGGAAAGGGTCTTGTAGGGACCTCTCAAATGACACTGCCTATTCTGGCACAAAGTAGACAGGTCAGATGACAAGAGTCAGGATCCCCAAAGATCTCAGGAGTCTAGAATGACAGGGCAAATCTAACAAAATGAAATTTAATAGTCCCATGTTATAATTAAAAGAGATCAATTTTTTAAGTTACAGGAATGGGGGGAGGCATAGCTAGACTATAGTTCCTGTGAAAAAGAACTGATGGGTTTGATGGACTGAAATCTCCAAGTGATTCATCAGTAGAGTATGGTTCCCTCCCTACCCCCAAAGCTAAAAGGACCTTGGACTGCATAAACAGATGCATGATATCAAGAACAAGGAAGCATATTGTCTTCTCCTACTCTGCCCTGGCCAGAAAACATCTGCAGTATTGTGTTCATTACTAAGTGCCATATTTTAGAAAGGACAGTGAAAACTTGGAGCTTTTCCAAAGGAGGGCCAGCAGTATGGGTAGAGAGCTGGAGATCATACCATACAATGAACATCTCAAGGAAATGGGGATGTTTAATTTGGAGAAGACTTAAGAGAAATATGATAGCTACATTCAAGTATTTGAAAAGCATGAAAGAAGGGAAATTGTCTTGCTTGGCTCCAGAAGACAAAACTGAGGAGAGATCTAATAAAACTCCTCGGAGAATCTGGAAAAACAGAAGGAAAAACTGAACAATTAGACCTTCCCATAAATTGAATAGGCTTCCATTGGAGATAATGCATTCCCTATTACTAGGGTTCTTCAAGTGGAATGTGGAAGACCCCTTGTCAGGAATATTGTATTGGAGGCTCCATGTAAAAATATGCCCTTGAAGGTCCCTTTCAGTTCTGATGTTTATTGATTCTGTATGGGTAGACATATTCAGTTCTCCTTTTTGGCATGCTTGCTCATTTAAGTATCTTTGTTCATCATACTTTCTAAGGAATAAGTAGTATTGAACTATCATGCTGCTTTCTCATTGTATCAGGACTTTATTTTAGCAGGATCTTCTCTCCCTGATTTTAAAACATATGTAACTAATACAAAATAACCAAACTAGGGGTGGAAATAAGTTGATCCAAATGTGCTAAAAATTACAATGCATGGTGTAACCTCCTGCAAGTATTCCTAAGAAGCTCAAAGAGTACAAGACATGCATCTGTCATTTTCTTTTTTGTATATAAGCACAGGCATTCTAGTATTTGTTTGTCTGGTGGATAAAACTGAAAGTCATGTTAATATCTGGCTAGCCCATCTAGGGATATCAGAGAAATTTGTTTTTAAAGGGACACTGCCAAGAACTCTGAATCCAACACTTGACCTGTCTTTAATATTAATATAATCAGCGAGAGAAAGTTCTCTGTGTTTTAAAAATCTACTTGGAAGAGATTTGGTTAAATCAGAAAGAAATTAAAATTTGAAACACAGTTTTTATAACACCAACAACAGTCAACACCACATGTTGACTGAACTTCGAACAATTAGCAGGACCATGTAGACACCAACAGGAAAGTTGGTGGACAAACTGAAAGAAGGAAAAGAAAACTGTGATTTTTTTGTCACAATAAAAATATATTTGGAAGGAGAGAGATAAAATCTGGATTTGCCAGTATTGAGGAGGCATGAAATTGAAAAGAAATTTAATTTTCCAAAATTCAGAAGACACAAAACTGAATAGAAAAGAAATTTGATTATACAATCTAAAGCTTCTTTTAAGAGAGGAAATGTTATTTTTAATGTATTAACACTGACTTTTAAAGTATTCTGATGGAGCTAATCAGTCTTGTAAGAATGAGTCTGAGCTCGTTCCAGAAAAAACAGTATACGTCTCTGACAGCGATGTTTACTAGAAAACTAACCTACTTCCACAGACTGTAGACAATGTGACTGATACTAAACAAAATATATGAGTGTGTTTGCCTTGATGTTAGCTGGGAGGAGGCCCATTTGTTTTCCTATTATGTAAAAACCTACAGGTCTCTTGCCAAAACACTTTCCCAGTGACACGTCTGTCTGCCTTTGGGCTCCTTCTTCACTAAAACAACTACACCTAACAAATGATCTTTGATAGCAAATATTCATCAAGGCAGACAAAGAAGACAACTTAGATGCATTTCTTAAGATGGAATCAGGACTAAGTTTATAAAATTACATCACATGAGGAAATCAGCTCAGTGTTCCTCCTAGCAGGATAATTCTCAGAAGACAGACACTTCTAGCTACCTACTCCTTTCTAAAAGAAAGGATTTCTTTTTTTTTCTTCCTTATGCTCAGTTAAGTGGCCCTCTCTTAACTGTTCAGTATGTGTATATGTATATGCACATATACATACACATATATATGTGTGTGCATGTATGGACATATGTATATTTAGTATAAGTTTAATATTTTAGAAGAGAAGGAATCTATGAAGGCCAAATCTTACTATAAGCACACACTCTCACAAAATAGAGAATACCTCCTAAGAAGATATTGACACTTCATAAAAATGTAATTTAACTTGCTCCAATCTTTTGTATAACTCTTTATAGTGGTATCTCAGTCTTGGTGCTACAGTGAGAGGGGAAGACATAGGTTGGGGGGCTGGTAAGGAAAATCTTTGGCCATTTCAGTGGGAATAGATGCTTCCAGAATCATGGTGGGGGAAGGTTAGTAAGGTAGGAGAAGGAGCCAGTCCTGAGTGATAGACTACTGTGAATGTAAAAATGGTTAGTAAAATCATTTCCTTTTCCCATCTGTTCAGGAAGGACGTCAGAGAAGTAGACTAAACACTAGCCTGGGTTTCAGAATTACATGGGACTGTGTGTCTGTCTCTGTGTGCGAATGAAATCGACTTACAGTAGCAGTGGTTAACACTTGAAAGGGCCTTCCTCCACATGTTCGGCAGTGCTGTGATGAAAGATAAAGGGTCAAGGGAAAGGGAAGAGACAGATAGGGCTTCAGAGGCCGAATGGGCTATTCATAAAGAGAAGCATGCAATGGCTATCTAGACTTGGAAAAGTCCCAAGGCTGTAAGCCTAAGGTGCTCTTTGGTGCTCAGGAGCATTTCAAATGCTATGCCCTGCTGGCATCCTCACCTAGCTTTCCCAGTTGCTCTCTGGAGGAGAGTCATGGGGGATCCCCAGAAGGAAAACGTCTCTTAATATATTCTGGTGATTTATGCTCCCTCCATCTTGTACTGCCCCTTCTCCTCTCTCCAAAGAACAGGCATCAGAACTCTTGTCACTTTTCCCACTCCTCCCCTCTCTCTTTACACCACTCTCTTTACTCTCTCTTTCCTTCCCTTCCCCTCACCTTTCTTTTTCCTTGGAAGATTACTAGATTGGGGGTAAAATGAACTGTTCTGCCACTTCCTAGCTGTGTGAATCTTGCATAGGTCACTTTCCTTCTCTGGACCTCAGTTTCTTTATCTGTAAAATTAGACTATCTGATTAGCAGGTCTCTTCCAGCAAGATCTTATCAACCTGCCCTTTCCCTTCTTTTCCTCTTGTCTCCCTTTCAAGAAAAATACTGGGAGTCTCCAAGTGTGACTGCAGGCCCTTCAGGAGGATGGAGGAAGCCCTCTTCCCACCCTAATCCTAGGGTTCATCTTGCGGTGGCCCATCAAACCCCCACCCTTGATAAGAAGTTCAGACGCTGGAGAGGTAAAAGCTGACAGATGACAACTTCCTTTGTTTCCTGTCAGACAGAACCGTCTGAATCCTGTAACCTCTATGCTCAAGAAAGAGGTCAAGGCTGGTCTTATCTACTTGTTCTTTTGCTATCTTATGTACCTCTTTATTCCAACCCTGAGAAAAGAATGTAAGTAATGGGTCCAGAAAGGAGGGGTCCTCAAGGCCTCTTGAGGACACCAGTTCATAACATTCCTTAGACCATTAAAGAATATTTAGTCAAATCCTCTTATTATATTAGTAAAGAACATAAGACGCAGAGAGTTGAGGTGACTGAAAGAGGCCATACAATATAGTGATAGAACAGGGATTACACAGAACCTTAGACACTCATCTAAATCCTGAATACAATCTTAAAAGTCCCCAGGCACATCAGTGTTTCCAAGATTATGGAGAAGCCCAATCTTTTGCTGCCCTCCTATTCACTCCAAATACCATTCCTCCTGGAGCTCTATGCTCATGCACCACACACAATCCTGAAACCACATTGCGATCTCAGAGAGTGCAGTCAAAGAAACTATCAACCCTTCTACCTCCCACTGTGGCTACAAGGTCCTCAAGGGCAGACTGTCTTTTGCCTTTTTTTATACCCTCCCAGAACTTAGCACAGTGTCTCCAACGTAGTAGTTGCTTAATAAATGCTTATTGACTAGACGCTCTCTTCTTCCCCCAGGAAACAGCCTGGCATAGCAAAAAGGGCCCTGGAAATGGATGCAGAAGGCTTTCAAAAGTCCTATCTTGGCCTCTAACAATCTAGATAATGTTAAGCATGTCATTAGATGTCTCTGGCCTTAGATGTAAAATTAAGACCTGAAGAAAATAATTTCTAACATTCCTTTGAGCTCTAACACTCTCTGAGTTCCTAAAAACTGCTTAGTTCTAAGGACCTATACTACTGAGCCACAAGCTTGGTTTTAACACGTTGTCTTTGGAATCTCTTCCATTCCAAATTTAATGGCAGGTACTAAGACTAAAGATTCTGTTAGTTTTCTCTTCACTCCAAATTCACAGTCCCTTGTGCAATCCATTTCCCTAGACTCCAAATGATCATTCCAGTCCTAGCCAGCAGGGGAGAAAGGGAAGGAAGGGAAGGAAAGAGAGAGTAAAGAGAGTGGTGTAAAGAGAGAGGGGAGGAGTGGGAAAAATGACAAGAGTTCTGATGCCTGTTCTTTGGAGAGAGGAGAAGGGGCAGTACAAGATGGAAGGAGCATAAATCACCAGAATATATTGAGATGTTTTCCTTCTGGGGATCCCCCATGACCTACCTCCTCCAGAGAGCAACTGGGAAAGCTAGGTGAGGAGAAAACTACCTCTTCCTTCAACACAGGAGAATGGGAAGTAGCAAAACATGAAGGAAAGGAATGAGAAAGAGATTGGAAGCTTATTGGGTCTCTCTTTGCTTGAGGGCAGGGTAGAAAGAGTTACCCTCTGAATTGTGAAGGTACCCTGCATTATTATTCCCCTAATGCTAAAATGTTGTATACCCTTTTTACAAAAAAAGAAGAAAAACATTCTCATTATACTAGACCTAGTCTAATCTTTCAGTCCTATGGGCAGCTTCTGTCTTCCTTCTTTAAACTAATAGGAAAGAGCAAGAATGGATTGCATAATTTTATAGCAGTATAACCTAGATACTCCCTACATCCCTTTACAGCCTGGAGATTTTTCTTTAGGGAAAATGAATAAATGAAAATTCTGGGAAAGGGAGTCTGAAATAGCCCTCAAGAGCAACTATTTTCAAACCTTAATATTCCTCAGGGTCCACTACAAATACTACACACAGCATGGGGTGACTTTGTGACTTCATGTATGTAGAGAAATGCAATTTCCTATGAACACAGCATGTTGTCATGAGTGTTTATACTATCTCTTCCTCACGTATATGTTTGTCTTTGAAGAAAGATAGAAGGACTTGTAGATGTGCAGAAAAGTAATCAAGTGTGAATATCTTTAACTCTACAAACATTATATGCTCAGAGAGATGTGGCTTTTTTTTAAATCTAGGTAAGGATTTCCTAGTGCTTTTCAGAGGTGTTAGAATTTACTTGTGCATGTGAATATACCTCAATATGGCATAATGTAATATATAATAAACATGAAAATGCTGTGTTGAAAATTAAGGTAACCTAGTAAATAAACCTATAGTTTATTACTTTTCTCCCTGGCCTGTGTCAAGGAGGATATTGGAACTTTGGGAATGAAGATGCGCCATGATGTTTTATAATAGCCAAAGAATATTTTGTAATCCCATCTGGAGCCTGGATTTGTTTTTATTTTGAGCCCTGCAGCACAAAGACCTCAGTGACCTTAACTGTAAGTACTGTTCCTTGGCTAAAATGTGCTCTTAATTCTTTTTGGAACCCTGACCATCTTTGGGCCTCAAACAATCCTGGGGCTCTGAGTAGTATGGCGTATAAGTTACATGCCGCCAAACAAGTGCTACCTTTCCTAGCTTAAAAATTTGCTCCTACTTACATTTGTTGAGTGCCTCTTGCTCTAGTTTATTTTCTGGGGAAAGGAAGGAGGCCCCCAGTTGGCCTTCCCACTGCCATAAGTAAATAGTTTCTCTTTTCTCATATCTTCCCTTCCAAACTAAATAGTGCTAATCCAAATGCATACCTCTGTGTGTGCCAGTGTCTAGCTTTTTGTATGTGTCTATGGTGTATGTAAATATTGACAGGAGTCTCTTGGTGTGTAAATATGTAGGTGTGCAGAAGTCTGTGTTTGCATATATGGGACTCTGAGGGTGTGTAAATGTGTGTGGGGGTGTGAGACTGCCACTAGAAACACTAATGATCTCTACTCATTAGACTTGTTTTTTAGAACTGGGTTTTTGGAGGTTCAGTTTGGGTGCAATTAAGAGGAAAGAGTAGTTCAGAAACAGAAGTAAATTTTCCTGAAAACCAACATTCTGCATCTGCAATTTTCATTGGCAAACCTGGCAGCTGGTAAAGGCATTCCTTGGCATCTTACAGAATGGCAGATCTTTTGATGAAACTGCCTTGCTCTTAAGGTACACATCAAATGAGTGGAGTCGGCTGAAAGCAATGTGTACAGTCAGTGGCCGAAAACACCCCAAGCCCATTGTTCTCAGCGGCAGAGTGGGGAGGGGTAAAAAGCTGGGGAGCGCTTCCCAAGTCGAGTCCACTCGACTTGTGCTCCCCAAGACCGGTCTACTCCATTGTCATCTTCTGTCTATGAAACAGAGCAGTTCTTGCCTTGTGACTGGGGAGACCCAGTCTATTCCTCCTTCTTGGGGGAGGAAGTAGGGGAAGGCAGGTTTACAGGTGTCAAGAGCGGGGGCGGGAGGTAGGAGTTCCTTTGGGATCCTTCTCAGCACAGAGGATTCTTGGAGAAGACATGAGAAATCGCCTGTGAGAAGTAGGAGTCAGGATGTTCGAGGAAGGCAGCCGTGGGGCGCTCGGGCCAGGAGAGGGCGCGCGAAGCCTACGTAGAGCTGACGGCCGGGGCTCTGGGGATCACCTCCTGCGCTGAAAAGAACAGTGCGGCAAGGCGCCGGTAAATCCTCAGGGCCTGGTCTCCCCACTCTGTCCACCAAATCCTAGCTTTGAACCCTAGAAAATCTCCCTAGATCATGTGGGGGGGGACGAATGCTCCTTCTCCGCCTCCCTCCCTCTGTCCCCTCGATGAGGACTGTGAAGAGAGAGAGAAGGTGGCAGCCGGAATGCTCAGGTTTCCAGGAGATGCGCATCTTCCAGCAATGGCACATGGCAGATTCTTCTCAAGGATGAGTCCCTGTCACTGACTACGGAAAGGAAAACGAGAATCAGGTTCCCCAAGGAATAAGAGGAAGGGACAAGATCGCCCCCGGGTCAGATATCTGCCTGCTTAATTGTCTCTCCCTTCTCCAAAGGCTTTAAATGCGATTCTGCGTGCCCCGAGAAGTTGCCCTGAGCAGTGCCTGGCACGGAGTAGATGCTTCACGAATGCTTGTTGACTGACTGCCTTGTGCCATTTGGGGATAAGGGAGGAAGCTCTTGTCACTTCTGGAGAGTCTTCTCCATTCTGATCTCAGTCTCTAGGAGCAAAGAGGAGGGAGAATGCAGTCAGGTTAAAAAATAGTGCTCATGGAAAACCACGCAATTGTCCCACCACGGCCCTGAAGGGCAGCTAGAAACCAGGCTGAAAGGCAAGTTCCTTCAGTCCCAGCCGTGACCTTCCTTTTCAGAGGAGACATGGGAATGTGCGGAGAAGAGATGAGCAATATGACCAAGAACTGAGTCTGACTTTGGCTACTGGACCAAAGACTCCCCAGGAGCTCCCTACTGGGACTGTAGGTTGGAGATAATGATTCCTTAAACATCCAGTACCTTTGGACCTACCGGCTAGGAACCACTGTTGTATTCTAACACCAAGAAGACACATCCAAATAGCCCTTTGAACTTCTTCACCACTCTGCCCCACCCCACCCCCCTTCACAACTACACCTCCCTTTTCCCAGTATCGCTAGGTCTTTGGAGTGATGAGTTAGAGAAGACCTCCCTATTTGATATTGACCCTTGCCCGGCCTCCATTTCTTCCAGCTCTGGACAAAATGTCGAGAGGAAGACGAGAGCAACGGGATAATATGGACAGAAACACAATTTTCAAGAGAAGGAAATATAACTCCAGCCCTAATCAATAAGACCTTTCTCCTTCTCCCCTTTTGTCGTTGTCTTAAAGAGAAAAAAACATCAATTTCTGGCTTGCATACCTTCCGCCTTAATTCTTTGCCAAATGTCAAGGTTAGAAAAAAAGTTTCAGTTCAGTTATTTCCAGGTACCATTCCTCACCTCCCTTTCAACCCGGCTCTCCAGAGCTTCTCCTAATAATTCACGAGGAACCAAGTACCCGTCCAGAAAAGGTGGGGTACGGAGGAAGATTAAGGGGTAAAAAATTGGTCTTCAGGATCCAGAACTCAGCCAGGAGGTGAGATGGCAGAAACCTCACTGACAGCAACGTAAAACAGAGAGAGGAGAGAGAGGAGGACCGGACAGAGAGTCCCACATCACTCGTGAATACTTATTGGCCCTCTCATTTGCAAGGAATTAGTGGAACCAGAGCATCTTAGGGATTTAAAGGATGAAATTAAATCATTCTTTCTAATGGACAGTTAAGCGGGCAGTTATCCGATTAATTCGATGATGTAGACAGTCAATCTGGTTCATTCATTACCTGAACAAACAAACAACGCTTTCTCTCTTCATTCACAAGGGATTTAGGAAGGGGGGGACGAAATTATTTAGATAATTGGTTTAAATCCTCACCACTATGCCTGTGCAAAGACTTTCAATTCTAAAAACCACCCCATTAATAGATGAGAAGCAAGTCCATCCAACCTGATTTAGTGCACTGTTCCTGAGTCTTACCCACACCTTTCGCATTCTCACGCTCAGCACAGATACCCTTCTCGCTCCAAATAATCGAAAATGTTAAATTATTTGTTAAAATGAAGGTTAAATAACAAAAGGAATCACAGGGAAGGACCAAAGTAAAATAGTTAAGTGGGGGACAGCTTTCCCTATTCTCTCGGTTCTTGTGTCTAAGTATAAAAATTAATGAAAAACTGGCATCATAATCCTGATAATTCAAGCCAAAAAGTCATTTATGTAATTCAATGATCTGTTTATTTAGGGTTGACTGTGGGCATTTTAAAACATTACCCGGATAATTGTCTGAATTCTTCACTTTGTTTCCCTACTGCTTGCTAATATAAATACGATTTCTGTAACAGCTACGGACATTACACCATTCTTATGTGCTATCACCAAACCTAGGATACAATAGAAGAAAGAAAGAAAGAAAGAAAGAAAGAAAGAAAGAAAGAAAGAAAGAAAGAAAGAAAGAAAGAAAGAAAGAAAGAAAGAAAGAAAGAAAGAAAGAAAGAAAGAAAGAAAGGAAGAAAGAAAGAAAGGAAGGAAGGAAGGAAGGAAGGAAGGAAGGAAGGAAGAAAGAGAGAAAGAGAGAGAAAGAGAGAAAGAAAGAGAGAGAGAAAGAAAGGAAGGAAGGAAGAAAGAAAGAAAGAAAGAAAGAAAAGTTCGTTTCCATTCTCTCTCAAACTCGCTTTTCTTGTTTCTCTGAGTACAATTGGACCCATGTAAGACTTTTGACTACCCCCTTCAAAAGGTCCAGACAGAGAGATTTTCGGAAAGGACAGGCAGCAGAACCTATCCCTTTGGCAGGAACTGAGATCTGAGAAATAACGAGCCCCTGGACTGCTTTCTGAGAACCGGTGCGAGATAGATGAAGAGCTAGCTACAGGTGGAAGAAGGAGGAGGTGGCGGGGGGCGGGCGGGCGATGGAGGACGGGGGAAAGAGGGGGATTTGATGGATTAAAAGCAGAGGTTAGACTCGGGATTTGGGGGCAGTGGGAGGAGGGATAAATTGTACATCTCCAAGAAAAAAAGAAAATAATCTATTGTGCACTGAGTGAATTCACAGGTAGGATTTAATCAACTCAGTCGTTGTTATACTCTGCAAATCCTCCAACCCCATCCCTAACTCCGTGACCTTGACTTTAAGAGACACCGCCTTCTCTCTCCTTTCTATTCATAAGGTCTTTTTTCGTCTGATATCACAGCATGAGTTTTCGAACCTGATAATTTCCTAGAACGCAATCTCCATGTGCTTTTGCGTGGAATTGTTGTATTTCAAAAGCTCCATTCCTAAACGGAGTGAGACTTCTCCGAAGGCCTTGTTTTTAAAATGGGCGTGATCTCACTAAGTCCTCCTCTCCCCCCCCCCCCCCCCCACTTCTCTTTAGATCTGACATTTGCATTGGCTTCTCCTCTACTTTCCTGAAGGAGAGAGAGGGAGGAGAATGTCACACTTCAGTTCAAAGGAGGGTTGAAGCCCACTGCATAGAGATCATTGATTTAGAATTGGAAGGAATCTCAGAGACCAACCCCGCTCATTTTACAAATGAGGAAATTGAGGCCCATGGAGGTTCCAGAGAAGGTTCAGAAATAGCCCGCTAACTTATGTTTGGGCTTAAAAGATTTTACTCACATCTGTGAAGTATCAGAAAAGAAGCTGAAATGTTGTTTCCTACAAGTCATTTTTGCCAGTCCAGGACAATATGCTCAATGGGGGTGGGGATGGGCATGGAAGAATGTTAAGAAATACTTCTGAGCAGCTCTGTAAGGAAGCACTGAAGGACCATATAGCATAGCATAGAAACTAACCTTTCACTCTGGGAATACTACCTCTTACTCTTAACATTCATAATAGATAATAAAGAAATATAAATAAATAAATGAACAAGCAAAAAGTCTGAAATACAATCAAGTCGTTTTACTGGCATACGTTTCTGCACAAGCATATAAAACACAAATACAAATTACTTTTCCTGGAAGGGATCCAGAGCTAAACCAGTGGAAAGCTGATCTTGGTAAAAAATCATTCCTCTATCCACAACTCCCCCTCTCCTTCCTCCCCTCCCCCCAAACCCAACCCTATTTGGATGCCAGTTATTAATTTCACAATGGCAACTTTTATACCTGAACTAGAGAAACAAGAATGCCTCTCCTTTGAGATATACGTTTAGATCACATGTATTATAAACTGTCAATTTATGGAATGAGCAGGGAGAGGAGAGAGAGAGAGAAAGAGAGAGAGAGAGAGAGAGAGAGAGAGAGAGAGAGAGAGAGAGAGAGAGAGAGAGAGAGAGAGAGAACAATACTGTACTGCAAAACCAAGGGACTGCTCAGTGTTTCCCGCATTAACGAAAACAAAAGAACCTTTATCAGGGCATTCTGCTCCATATCCCGCACACTGGATACAGTTTAAAGCCATACTCCTGGAGTATAGGCGTTCAATGGATTTTATTTATTTAATTTTCAGAAAAACTGAAACAAGACAAATGCAAATAAAGGAAATGTACAAAATAAAAGAGTTAAGTGGGCATGTGGGAAAAGGACAGCTATGAGGTTTGAACATAAAATAGCCTAAGAATACTGGCATTTTATCTCAGCAAAACTTTTTTATTCCTGAGAACGGGGAGATATTTAAGCCCACTAATTTTGACTCCATTATTTCTCCCATCACATCAATAAAATGCCCCAGTGTATATACTGGAGGGGAAGAATCAGGTGCCTACAAACCCCAGGGAATAACAACTGAGACAAGACTTATTCAACACTGATTCCCAGGCAAGGAATACATTTTTATCTACCCTGCCTCCTACCCTCCCCCCATTCCTGGAGTAGGTTTGCCTTTTGTTATCTGAGATTCAGTAAAAATTTTCATCAGAAATGGAATTATTTTTTATCCTTTAAAATATATGTTAAAGAAAAAATCCTCTTACTCTTCCCTCTTCTTTAGTCAAGCATACATTCATTTGGTTTGTCCACTGAAGCTTCAGCAAAGATTTCAGTATCGAATTAGAAAGCAGGGATAGAAAGAAATGAGTAAAGCCAAAAGGTTCTACCAACACGTCTGGTGTCAAGCTAGTCAGAAATTCAGAGGTGGAGAGAACTGAAGTGTGAAATGCATCACACACTTCTCCTTCACGAGTTCCCAAACTTTGCCACAGTTGCTTAGTTAAACAAAACAAAAGATATTGTTTAATTTCCACAATAATTTGTGTTGTTGAAATTCAAAATCAAGTGATGAGCTTAGCTTGATGGGTGCTTTTTCTCCTCTTTCTCCTCTTCCTTTTCTTCTTCTTCTTCTTCTTCTTCTTCTTCTTCTTCTTCTTCTTCTTCTTCTTCTTCTTTCTCCTCCTCCTCCTCCTTCTCCTCCTCCTCCTCCTCCTCCTTCTCTTCCTCTTCATTTATCTCTATGTTTCAGTCTTGTTCAATCACTCTCATTCTCTTTAGCTTTCTTTGACTTGATCTCTTTTCTCTCAGTCTTTAGGAGATAATTCATTTTGCACCCAAATTCCAAAATCCAAGTTCTTCTGACAACACGACTTTACCATACTTATAAACTTCTTCAAAAGGAGAGAAAAACTGCTTCCCTATTGATTCTGGTTATTTAATCACTGTAGAAGTATTGTTTTAAACATTGCACTAAAGGAAACTATTGTTTCTGAAACTCCAGCAGGGCAGGCAGGTGTAGAAATGAAAATTATTCAGAGAAATCGTTAAATACTTTTGGACGCATTTATTTGCTTGTCATCACACCTGCTGATGCCACGGAACACTATCTGAGACATCATTTGAAGAAAAATGTTCCTTTTACTAAAGGAATGAGGAGGGGGAAGGAGGTCGGAGTAGTTGAGCTCAGAGTGAGGGAGTAAGGACGAGGGAGGGTTGAGCAAGCCGGTAAAAATTACCTGACCAAGCAAGTTAAAGACTAATACAAAGAAAACTGTGTTTATAAACAGCCCAGCTAGCTGACACAATCTTTGACAGACTGACAAAGGAAAGCGGTAGAGGCTGATTCGTAAAAGGGGTGGCGGGGGGCGGGGGAGAGAAAGCGTTGTCAGAAGCTTTGTCAAAAGGACGAATGGAATCCCTTCAAGAAACTTATGATTAGGCAACAGCTTTCCTCAGTTCAGTATACCTTCTACCCCCTTCTAGTCTTCTTTACCCCCTTAATCCTGACTGGAGTAAAGAGCTGGGATGGGGGGGTGGGATGAAAAAGTGGAGGGAGCGATAACTCTTTCCTTTCCATTCAGGACACAGATTCATCTGTGATCGTGTCCTTTGCTTTTAAGTAGCTTGTGCCAAATTCAGGATATTTGAACACTCTTGTGGGTGTAGTATATAGATATCTATAGAATGTGCAAATGTACAGCGTAGGAGAGGTGTGTATATGTGTAAACTGAAGCTCCATTTACATGTAAACAGGTATGACAATCAGAGTATTCGTATAAAGGACAGGAAGAAATGCATTTAAAGACGTACATGAGCATAGCAAAACAGAAGATGAGAGGACAAATAAACGAATGGAAATGGGAGCAAGAATCGATGGGCTGAGGATGATTGAAAGCGAGGACTGGGGAAAAAATATTTGCCTGGGGATAGATAGGGAACCTTCGTGAAATGTGCACGTGAATGCTGTGTTTGTGGATAGTGAGGATGGACTTGTGTTTATATGGGTGTGTGTGTAACTTTGGTAGGGGAGAACAGGGACTGAAGAAATATATATATGTGTATATATGTATATACACATATATATCTGTAAAGGAAGCGTAAAAAGTTAGCGTGTTATTTTTTGCCTATGAATATGTGGCAAAGATGAGTGTGTACTCCTGTACTAGGACTGTGAGGGGAAGAGAATGAGTGGATGAGTGTGTGTGGTCAGTCTCAGCGCAGTAATTCTCGCTGCTGCTAACACCGCCTCCGAATATTGTGTGTATGCGTGTGCGCGCGCGCGCGTGTTTCCTCCTCTTGCCCCCTCCTTTCTCAATCAGAGGTGGTTCTTGCCTCCCATTGGTTGGCCGGTCCAGGCCTAGGCGGAGCCCCGCTGCACAGGGGGAAAAAAGTAAGTGCGTAAAAAAGTACTTGCTTGGGTGACGGATGCTCAAAAGTTCAGAAGTTTTCCCAATGCTTCCTTAAGCAGCCCGCGCGCGCGCTCGAGAGAGAGAGAGGGAGAGAGAGAGAGGGGGAGAGAGAGAGGGAGAGAGAGAGAGAGAGAGAGAGAGAGAGAGAGAGAGAGAGAGAGAGAGAGAGAGAGAGAGAGAGAGAGAGAGAGAGAGAAGACACTGGGGGAAAAAAGTTGACGCTGGGACCTCGAGAAGGTGGATTTTTCTCTCCTCCCCCTCCCCCAACGCCAAGCCACCCCCTTGGTTATTTTTCCTCCCTTGTACGCCACTTGTTGCAGATTCCCGTGGAAGGCGCTGGGAGTGTGACAGCCGCTTTGGCGAGAAGTGGTACTTTCCTTCTTGTACTTTTTAAATTTTTTTTCCCATTTGCTCTGGGAAGTTGCTTCACGAGTTTGTCCGGGGCCGTTTTCTTCTTCCTTGTCTGGACTCGCTCTTTTTCACCCTTCTGCACCGTCCCCTGGTCTCCGGTGCCCCCGCCACGCCTGCCTCGCCCAAGGCGAAGAAGAGAAGAGACTCCACTCCGGGAGAACTCCGTGTTTGTGCCCGAAGGAGGCGAAAGGGGGCGGGTGGGAACGGGGGTGGCGGTGGTGCAGAAAAGACCAGAGAAGAGAGTGCCACAGGGAACCAGGGAGCCGAGAAGTGGAGGAGGACTGCGACGCGCGGGGCGAGTGAGAGCACTCAGGCCCAGAGACTTGGACTTGGCGGCTCCGCTCGGCTCCTCTCGATTCGGCTCGGCCCGAGGGCCGGAGGAAGGGTGGGGGGGAAGCGGGCGAAGGGGGGGCGGGGGGCGAACGGCGAGCGAAGCAGCACCGGGCTGAGGCCATGCAGGCGCGCTACTCCGTGTCCAGCCCCAACTCCCTGGGAGTGGTGCCTTATCTCGGCGGGGAGCAGAGCTACTACCGGGCGGCCGCGGCCGCCGCCGGGGGCGGCTACACGGCCATGCCGGCCCCCATGAGTATGTACTCTCATCCGGCCCACGAGCAGTACCCCGGCGGCATGGCCCGCGCCTACGGGCCTTACACGCCGCAGCCTCAGCCCAAGGACATGGTGAAGCCCCCTTACAGCTACATCGCTCTTATCACCATGGCCATCCAGAACGCCCCAGACAAGAAGATTACCCTGAACGGCATCTACCAGTTCATTATGGACCGCTTCCCTTTCTACCGGGACAACAAGCAGGGCTGGCAGAACAGCATCCGGCACAACCTCTCGCTCAACGAGTGCTTCGTCAAGGTGCCCCGGGACGACAAGAAGCCCGGCAAAGGCAGCTACTGGACCCTCGACCCAGACTCCTACAACATGTTCGAGAACGGGAGCTTTCTCCGGCGGCGGCGGCGCTTCAAGAAGAAAGATGCGGTCAAAGACAAGGAGGAGAAGGACCGTCTACACCTCAAAGAGCAAACCCAGCAGCAGCCCCACCATCAGCCCCCTCCCCGGCAGCAGCAGCAGCAGCAGCAGCAGCAGCAGTCAGAGCCAGCCGAAAGCGGCGCGGCAGGGGGCTCGGGCGGTGGGAGTTCGCAGCAGCAGCAGCAGCAGCAGCAGCAGCAGCAGCAGCAGCAGCAGCAGCAGCAGCAGCAGCAGCAGCCGGTGAGAATTCAGGATATTAAGACGGAGAACGGTACGTGCTCCTCGCCCCCTCAGCCTCTGTCCCCCGCCGCGGCCGCCCTCGGCGGCGGCAGCAGTGCGGCGGTCCCTAAAATCGAGAGCCCCGACAGCAGCAGCAGCAGCCTGTCCAGCGGCAGCAGCCCCCACGGCAGCATCCCTTCCAACAGGTCCCTGAGCCTGGACGGGGGGGAGCACACGCCGCAGCCGCAGCACACGCAGCAGCAGCAGCAGCAGCAGCAGCAGCACAGCCAGGGCTTCAGCGTGGACAACATCATGACCTCGCTGCGCGGCTCGCCGCAGGGCTCCTCCGCGGAGCTCGGACCCAGCCTCCTGGCTTCCGCGGCCGCCGCTCCCTCCAGGACGGGCGTTCCTCCCTCTCTGTCGCTCAGTGGCTTCTCCCCAGGCCAGGGTTCCATCTACAGCTCCCCGTGCAGCCAGAGCGCGGGCGCGGGCAGCGCCAGCGGCGGAGGTGGCGGCGGCGCTGGCGGGGGAGGCGGCGGCGGCGCTGGGGGAGCCGGGGGAGCCGGGACCTACCACTGCAACATGCAAGCCATGAGCCTGTACGCGGCCGGGGAAAGGGCCGGTCACTTACAAGGCGGGCCCGGGGGCACCGGCAGCTCCGCGGTGGACGATCCCTTGCCCGACTACTCTCTGCCCCCGGTCACCAGCAGCAGCACGTCCTCCCTCAGTCATGCCGGCCAGGAGCCGAGCCACCACCCGGCGGCCCACCAAGGGCGCCTGACCTCTTGGTACCTGAACCAGGCTGCCGGAGACCTGGGCCACTTGGCCAGTGCAGCCGCGGCTGCCGCGGCAGCGGGATATCCCGCACAACAGCAGAACTTCCACTCTGTGAGGGAAATGTTTGAGTCTCAGAGGATTGGCTTGAACAACTCTCCTGTGAATGGGAACAGCAGCTGTCAAATGGCCTTTCCTTCCAGCCAGTCTCTCTACCGCACGTCAGGGGCTTTTGTCTATGACTGCAGCAAGTTCTGACCAAAACAGAGCTGCAAAATAGCTCCCCCCTCCCCCCCAAAAAATCCGATCCAAAACCGAAACCAAAAAAAATCCCCAATTTAAAAAATCCAAACTTAAACTCCACTTACAAACCAGCAGAATCTCTCCCAAAGTAAAGCCTACCCAAATCACCAGCACAAAGAAAACTATTTTCTTAATTAATTTGAGAGCCACCTTGCCCTCCCTAAGTAAACCAAACTGTAAACTATTTTGTACAGAGACAGCAAAATCTTGGTTTATTAAAGGACAGTGTTACTCCAGATAACACGTAAGTTTCTTCTTGCTTTTCAGAGATCGTTTTCCTTCTCCTTTAACATCTTCCATTCCCCTCCCCTCCATCTCATCCCTCAACCTTCATCCTTAAGATATTATTTTATCCTATGTTTGAAGGGGGAGGAGGGAATTCCCATATACTGCAGTTCCTTTCTCCCCCCCCCCCCCCCATGGACTTGTTTTAAAATGTAAATTGCAACATAGTAATTTATTTTTAATTTGTAGTGGGATGTTGTGGACCAAACGCCAGAAAGTGTTTCCAAAACCTGACGTTAAATTGCCTGAAACTTTTAATTGTTTTTTTTCATTATAAAAGGGAAACTGTATTAATCTTATTCTATCAATCATTTTTTCTTTTTGTTGAACATATTCTGAAGGTATTGCATTGTTTGTTTATTAATAAATTACCATTCAATTTGAATGAGACTTTAGAGCCTGGATACTTTAATACATCTTTAGTTTAGAGAAAAGAGATTTAATGTCAGAGATTTAATGGTAGAAGACTCGAATTTCTTAAATCTCTGAAAAGAAAAAAAAAATCCCAATGTCAAACCTCGAATCCAAAAAAGTGCGCCCCCCCACCCCCAGACTCCTGCAATATGTTCCATATAGTAGGTTTGCTTTATGGCTAGGAAAAAGAAATACTTTCCTGAGCAGATCTAAGTTGGCAAATAAGCAAACATGTTTTCTCAGTGATGAAGTAATACAATCTGGAAATACTAAATCCATGAAGGAGCAACAGTATTGCAGGATATATGTTGGTATATATTTAGAGAGGAAGAGTATCTATGCAGAGACTTCCAGTCACATTGAAATGAATATATGACTTATTTTGTCTTGAATACACAATGGAGATGTATATTACATATCCTTGTTGGAAGTAAGTGCTTAATACTTTTTTTCCTATTAAATCTAGCCCCTGTGTAACAGGAAAATTTATATGGGGGAGGAAAGGGAGGGAAGGAGAGGGAAAGAGAGAGAGAGAGAGAGAGAGAGAGAGAGAGAGAGAGAGAGAGAGAGAGAGAGAGAGAGAGAGAGGGGAGTCCAGATTTGCAGTCCTCCATGCATTACATAGATGGATTTTTTAAAATTCTTACTATTTTGTTGAAAAGGAATAATTAATCTTCTGTGGGAAACTGTTTTAGAAGATCTAAGGGACAGTTAATTATTGTTAAAACATGGAAAATAAAATAACCATACTTATAAATGAGTAGATTAAGGACTAAGGTAAAAACCACCCCTTTGGGGGAAGATGATTTCTTCTCCTAGTAATTGTTCTTGCTAATTCACTGGGAGATCCTAAGGGCAATCTTGACTGGACCTCCTCCTTTGTAAATAACCTAGGAAATGTAATAAATTCATTATCTTAGAATGATCCACCCTGTCAATCAGACTTTGGGGAGATGACTATTTGATTACAGATATTTAGGGCCTTTAAGTTTGCTTTCAAGATAATACAGTTTCCTATCAGCCGCTCTTATCTAAAGGCAACACTTAGCAGTAATTCCTGTTGTTTGTTGTCAGAATTTGATCATTGTTAAAGGTTTGCTGCAAATAAATACAAACTAATTTCAGTCAAAACCAAATTTTGTGGCTTCTGATTCAGTCCTGTCACCCTTGTTTCCCTCCCCCATACCCTGAAGGTAATCCAATAGTCTAGGAAGATAGAGTTTATTCTGGAGTTTCTCCCTTAAGGGTTTAGGTCAGTATTGTTGGTTCATGCATTTTTCTCCACTGCCTCTGACTATTTCTGAATTTAGCATTAGTTTACTGGAGATGTCAATGGCTGTCTAGTGGAGAGAAAATAAAAACAAATCGGTCAAGTTTCTTGTAAACATTTCTGTAGCTTTTTTAGCCTGCTGGGTAGCCATTTGGACACAGGGGGAGAACAGATGCTTATGTGACTACGGAGGCTGTTTTGTTCACAGTGTTTTCTTACCTGTGGCTGGTTCGAGGTTGTTTTTAGGCCTGAAAAGAAAGGCAAGCAGGTGTCAGACTCCATCCGGGTTGACTGTTCATTCCGATGTTTCTACAATCAAAAACCCAAAGAGCTATCCACTTCAGAAGAAACTACAGTACTGTTTGATTTATCCACTGCAAACAGCTAAAAAAAACCCAAAACTGGTTCTTGGGTTTAGAACAGGGTATAGTGGGCAGTTCTTTTCCTTTTATGAAATTTCTGTTTTTAAAATAACAGTCTACGGTTAGAAGCAATGGGGATGCCTATCCAGATTGCAAGTTCTGGCGTCTTTTACAAAGTCAGACGTCCAAAATTTGGGGACGCTTTCTCTCCGAGCTTCTTCCTCTGCCTGGTAATGGCTTTCCTTTAATTAGCTTTAATTATACATTACTGCGGGGGTGATTTGGTCTTATTTGTTTGTATTTTCTGTCTTTCCTTCCTCTATTGTCCAGCTTCACCTTCCTCGACTTTTGCCCCTCTCCCTTTACCGGGTTCCAAGAGTTGTCTCCAGCGGGTTCTGGGAGAGAGTTGCTTGGGGAGAAAATAAATAGAATCAAAGAGGACCTTTGTTAAGTCTGATGGTTTAATCACCGGGTGGATTTGTGAATGCCAGAGGCCGAGAGGAGAAGAGCAGGGGAGGTAGGCGGGGAAGGGGTGTGTGTCTGAGGCATGTGTCGAAAGTGTGTGTGCCTCTGTGTGTGTGTGTGTGTGTGTGTGTGTGTGTGTGTGTGTGTGTGTGTGAGAGAGAGAGAGAGAGAGAGAGAGAGAGAGAGAGAGAGAGAGAGAGAGAGAGAGAGAGAGAGAGAGAGAGAGAGAAGGGGGGAGGGGTTGCTGCGAGCGAGATTTGAACCGGTGTGTTATCAATTATTCTTTCACCTAAGCTGCCTGAGGCTTTAGCCCCAGCCAGTTGCCCTGGTCTAAAAGCAAACTTGGTGCCGCCTATCTCTTCTTTTTGCCTCGCCTGTTTCCGAAACCTTCTCTGCCCTTTTTCCTTTTCCCCTTCTCGTTCCCCCTCTCCCTTCTCCGCCCTGACCCAGAGTATTATTATTAACTATTTACTCATCCCTCGACGCCTTTTGTTTTGAAAACACTTGTGTATTTAGGAACCCAGCACGGGGTGGAAAGGTCAGAGAATTCCATTCCTCACGTGTGACCGAGCTGGGCTTTGCTTCGTTGCGGGGGTTGGGGGTGGGGGATTAAAGGAAGCGGGACAGGGGAGCAGCAGCAGCGCTAGTCATAGTAATATGGGGATCGGCCGAGCCAGGACAGAGTTTAAGGACCCAACAAATGTCGACCCTCTAACTTTGCTTCCACTTTCAAGCGTTAGTTTATGCTGAGAGTTTTCGGTAGAAATCTCGGCCGCAGCCTCGGAATGAGGAGGAATCACTTTTCCGGAGGCTGTCCCAAGTTGAGCACACTTTGCGGCCGGCCGGCCTTCCTCTAGGAGACAGTGCACGCCACTGCAGCTCCGAGAAGGCATGTCCTGTCCTGCATTGGGGCCTTCCCTCCGCCTGGGTCCGAGCGTTGGGCGTAGAGTCCTAATGTATCTGCCCTGTGCCCCGCAGCTTTCGTGGCGTCCGTTGGAGCTTTAATTTAGTTCAGATGCTGTCGGTGATGGGAGGATGCTTATTTGATTTTTAGCCCAATTCACAGAGAGAAGCGATACTTCCCAGAGTGAGAGTGGTTTGGTGGTGCTAGAGGTAGACGAACAGATTGTGAGTGTATGTCTTTGAGGAGGAGAGGCTATCACCTGGGCAGGGGCACACTGAATATACGTACGTGTGTGTGCGCGCGCGCGCGAACGCACGCATATATAATGTCCGAGAGTGCCTTGTTTCCGCTGTAGGTCCAGTCTGTTACATCAAGTTTAAAATACCATGGAGCTGAGGACAGGACTGGTTTTTGGCTTTGGAAACCTTAGAAATTTTCTGAGGGTGTACAGTTTGGAGGGAGCTACCGAACTTGGCCAGCTTCCTTGTCAGCTGAACCTAGAGTTTGGTGCGAGACATGGGAGGCAGGGGAGGAGGAAGAGGTAGGTGAGGAGATGTTTCAGCAGCTCCAAGAGATGAAGAGCCTTCGGCTTCTGCACTCAGTTTACATCAGCTTTTGGGGGAAGAGGAGAAGAGGAGGGATTTTTCTCTCAGGTGTCTAAATGAAAAAAAAGCGAATCGATCGCACCATTACTGGATTGTCAACCTATCCCTGAGAGAAGTCGCACAGGGCAGAGAGGAAGGATAACCCCTCTATATGGAATTTGAGGTTTTAGGCTGGAGTTAGAAAAGATCCCATAAGGCCCGCGCTCCTTCCCCTTTGACTTTAGAAGAAACAGGAGTAGGGGGAAAGTATGTGAACTCTCTGAGTTGCCAGACCCTAGGAAAGAGTCACTGGGTCTGACATCTGATGGTTCTTTTTTAAACTGGGCCAGTGAACTGTGTTTCATTAACTATTGCTGCTTACTTCATTTTGAGGTTTTTTTAAGTAAAGAACTTGAAGATTACACAGGCAGTCGTGCACAGTGTAGCTTTATCTACACAAGATGGCTCCATCACATTTTAGAAGCAAAATTTGTTAGGTTCCCGAATTAAAACTCAGAAGTCCTGCATAGGTCTCTATTTAAAACCGCCAGTCAAAAGACTTGACATGATTCTATTTCTCACTAACAGTGAATTTACTTTTACTCCCTAATGGCCATCACCAATTTAAGAAAAACAAAACAGAAAGTTTCCTTATTTTAAATGAGTATTGGGAAAACATACTTACTGCTTTGGCCATTTTTGAAGTTCTGATTTGTATCTTTTCAGCAGTAAGGCTAAAATGCCTTTAAAGTGGTCTGCACTGGGGTGAAATGGGGAATTATAAGTATTTGGAGGTATTGAAAATGTTGAAATTAAATATACTATAGGAGGTTTTAATGTAATAGGTATTTAAAGTAAGTGTAGTAAGAAATGTATTTTTAAACGTGTGGGAACAAATACATTGGATTATAAGATATAGGCTATATGACGGCCAGATACCAATATACAAGGGCATGCAGCATTTTTTTTAGCATATTTTCCCATCTCTTTAATAAAGAGATGCATGCACTTCACAATTATTTATCAAAACTACAGTTTTGTATAATTAATAATTGAACTTTTAGGAGAACTAATTCTCTATTTTTCGGTGGTTAAAGTCATTAATTAAGTTTCCTTGAGCACCTTTAAATGAAGAATACAACGGCCCCTGTTAGGGATTAACTGGCAAGAGGGGAAGACATTTCTTTTTAAGGTTTAAAAGGATAAGTTCCCCCCCCCCCACCTCTTTTAAACGTGGAGACTATTGGCTATGTACTCTAAAAAACCCTTAAATCCAGAATAGTTCTTGTAATGGGGATGAGGGGGGAGTGGGGGAAGCAAATCAGGCAATTAGAAATATCCCTAGCAGTTCCCTTCTTTCTTCTTATGTTGATAAAGGGACTTTAGGGAAAGAGTGAGTGACGATTTTCTCCCTGGACATCTGTGGAGTCACCGCCCCCCCCTCCCCATGTTGGGACGTGCTGTGATTTGAGTTAGAAAGGGGTTAGGAGGAGATAATGAGGGATCCCCGAAATCTTGGGCCTTAGAGTGGAACACACTCTTCTTTCTGCCATTTGTGTGCACTTAAGTTAGTGCCAGGAAGGAACAATTTTCGTCTCTTCTGCTTTTCCTTCTCCGAGTTTAATTATGATCTGGTTTATGAAGCCATTCGTTTCTTTCCAGAGTCGTAAACAAAACGTCGCGTTAGAGCTGAGATTGATGGTGGCCAAGTAATAAAAGCAGGCCAGGTCAGGAAGGAATAAAATTCAATCAGAGCTCTGCTGAATCATTTTTCAAGAGAACAGAAAGACACAGAAGGAGACAAGAGGGTCAAGAAAAGATGTCACGATCTTCAGCACACGATTTGGCAGCCTGGAAGGGTGAAGTGGGGGTTCAGGAGAAGGAAGGGGAAGGAAATAATGGGGGGGAGGGATTGGTGGGAGTAGGATGGAGGGGAAGGAGGCAAGGAGCTAATGAGAAAGAGATTGTTTTTTATCAAGTGAAGTCTAATTTAATGAGACAATAGCCAAATCAGCAGGAAAAGAAAAACACCCAAAAACTTGGCCGTAAGGCCCCAGACATAAACTTTAAAAATCCCTGTTCTCTGATAGCTCCCATTTCGATTTGTGTCCAGGAGGCAGTTTAGCCGCAGAAAGTTTTATTAATTGCGTTTTCACTCGGACCCATGTAAACAAAAAGCCTGAGCCCTTAGAACAAATATCCAAATGATCCTCCAATGATGAGACTGGCTTTTTCTTATTGTTGCAATGCAGTCACAAAAAAGAACTTCTGAAAAAATGAATTATTCTCTTTTTCCTGCTCTCTCTACTTCTAATTCCTCTTTTGGGGTCTTTGTCTTTTCCTCCCTCAGTCTGTTTCTGTCTGTTTCACCCCTTTCCTTCCCCTCTATTTCTTTTCCCTTCCCCATGTCTCATATCCAATCAGACCCAGAGATTAAAATGTCCTAGCTTGATCGGACTACCCGCAATCGGCAATTTGCTTCTGCCCCAAAGAAAGTCTAATTTTACGGATAATGTTTATCTGCGAGGGGTTGCGATTTTCGAGAGAACGGACCTAGGGAGCAGAGACTTAGGAGACTGGAGTTTGGACTTCCATCTATGTGCCCTTCTTTCTCTTTCCCAAGGGAATCCCAGTTTTTGCTTTAGGGGGTATTTAGAAAGAGAACTCTGTTCAGCTCAGGCTTAGTATATTCCGTACAGATTGAGGGTCAGTTCTCCTCTTTTCTGGTCCTGGGACTGATGAGGGAAATGGAGCCACGAACAATAAAGAAAGGCATTCCAGTTCTTATAGTTGGCATAGAAGGAGAGCCTCGGAAGGACTACGTTAAGCAACCTGATTAGTACTGTAAAATTGAAGAAAACGTACCATATCTGCCCTATTGGAAGCTCTCAGAAAGGTGTATAGGAACATAAGGCTCAACTTAACTTTGCTGCACTACTTTCCAATCTTACTCTGGTTCCGAGGGAACCCTCTGTTTTACATTATTTTTGTTTGTTTTGTTTACTTGATTTTTTCCCTGACTGATTTTAAATTTGCAGCATATTGAGCATATTATACCAAATTCAGTAGGAACTGGAGTTTCCATGTCTTTTTATCAGCGACCCTGCTTGAATGACTGACTTCAGAAAGCAGAGTATGGGTATCCACGCACAATAATGGAGGGAGTAATGTGTGTGAGAGAGAGACAGAAAGAGACTTTTTGACTTAAAAGCTCACCGAGGAGATGCTTTCTAATTACAGAGATAATTTATTTTGGTGTTCGAATGTAACAGTTACAGTGAGAAACATGCTCTAATTTACTCAGTGTCCCGAGGGATGGTCCTTCCCTGCCTTCCCCCCACTCCCCAGCTGCTACGGCAGGATCTAGGCTCCAAGCCCGAAGCCGACCGACCGAGGTACCCTTTGGGAATTCTGCTGGTCAGGGTCCTTAAAGCTTCTTGGCATACAGTTGTGTCATCTTAATGCCAGGGTCTAGTTCCCATAGCCAAGAGCTCAGCGCTTTCTCTTCCCATTTCCTTAGTCCCTCCATCCTTTATGTCAAAGAGGAAGGCTCTTGCTAAACCCTTTCCATCCTTGTCTATTCACCGTCTTCAGAGCAGTACTCTCTTGGCTATCCTTTCAGGTCCCCTCCAAGCTCCTGCAGCTCTAGTGCTGAAGGTGTCCATCTATCCACAGCAAAAAATCTATTCCAGGTCGTCTCTGGGATGGGAATTGGCCATCAGCTTTGCCCCCTAAATAAACACAGCTTGGAGCAACTTGGGTGGGCAGGAGAGAACAATTTGTGAGCTAAGGAAGCAAGCTCAGGGGCCAGCAGCTAGGGACATACCTGCTGGAGACTTTCACCTGACCTTTCACTGTCAGGGGATTGCGGGGATGAAGGAGGATGGGGGTGGGAGGAGGAGACAGAGGGCTTTGGCCAAGCGTACAAGGGGAGGAATAAGGTGAAAGGGAAGCAAAGAGGAGAGAAATCTCAGTGTTGAGGACAGAGGATAATATATGACTTTAGGTGCAATTTAGCTTTGTACAGATTTTGGTCACAAATAATAAAACGACAGAAGTCTCCACTCCCCTCCCCCCTCCCGCCCCAGTCTCTGGGGGAAAAGCAGGAAAACCAACACATTTAGAGTCATTAACTCTTAAGACAGACGAATTTCCTCCGACATAAAAGCAGGCCGTGGCCCTGCTCGTGATGTGCACAGGGCATGTAACATTGTAAATGTGCAAACTGAATGAGAGACTCAAATTTAAAAAGCCATCAGATGTTTAGAAGCAAAAGCTGCTGCTTGGCAGAAAAAAAAAAAGTTAAAAAAAATTAACCGACGATGCAGTAATCCAGGCACCCAGGTTAGGTAAAATTGATTTTTAAAGGCGAGATAGGGCGTGGAGATAAAAAGTTTGTGCTCTGCAGCAACTGGAGATGTAGACTAGGAGCTGGATTATTTGTTGTGGTTGTGAATTTGGTGCAAGTTGCAGAGAATAAAGACGTTTACCTTATATCTGCTGATTTTTGAGCATCGGGCACGCAGGCTCGTGTGTGTGCCTGTGTGCATGTGTGTGTATGAGGGAGGGGTGCTTGCTTGATCCTGTAGGATCAAGAACCAAGGTCTCGGGATCTTCAGTCCGAACGAAATGCACAGTCCGTAAGATCCCTGACCAGGTCGTCACTGTCTAGCCCGAATGTCAGGGACAGGACAGCAGCCCTTGGAGAGGAGGAGGGGCACTGTTTCACAGTTCCAATGATTATTTGTTCTACTATCATGCATGAAGGACACACACGGACACTGTGTAGTCAGTCCCACCAGCCTGAGGTGCTCTCCAAGGCGAGGGATGGGGAGGAGTGTGTCTGTCTTGGGGTGTCTGGTGTGGATATCTACAGAGCTCACTTCAGTCTCTTCATCCGGCAAGCCTCCTGGGGCCAGCGAAGGGACAGAAACACCGCCAGTGCAGACAGCAAAGTGCTGTGCGCATTTGTCCTCAGCCTGGCACTCCCGCAAAGAATGGGGAGAGGAGGAAACTTTCTGTCCTTCTCCTGGATCACCTTATTTTCACCTCCAAATTAGAGAAAAGCTGACTGGACGAGTATTTACAGTGTGTATAAAGAATGGGGGGAGGAGTTTGAAAAAGAACCCAAAGAAAACCAAAATCGAGCATTGCTTTCTCTTCTGCCAGTGGCTGCCCGGCTTTCCGATCTTCTTCCCCATCCCACGTTTGCCAGGGATGGATGGATGGGCTGGGGCGGACGGATGCTCCTGCTCTAGGCTCCCAGGACCGTCCTCCCAAGCTCTGGGCACCTCTTCTCTCGGGCCTACCTCATTCTGGGCTATTTTGAGCACTTTAGGGACCGACAGCAACTGGGAGGTGTTGAGAAAGATCTGTGTAATTCTCTCCCCCAGCCATCCAAAGATAAAATATCCCAAAGGACTTGACCCCTAGACCATACCACTTTACCTCCCTCTCTGTGGCCACCTGTCCTCCCTTTCCCTCACCAGTCAAGGAGTCTGGTCCAAAGAGCCCGTCTGCTTCCAATCTGGGTTAGGCTCTCCTCCAACATTCAACAAAAGTCTTAGGAGATGACAGTGGGGAGGGAGTGTAGGATAGAGGAGATGATTCCAACCAGCCATTATCTCCAAGATCTCAGCTCACTACCCTCCCCACCTTAGCAGTTTACCAATCCATCCGATTCAGTCGGTCATGGCCGCCAGTTTCAGAATCGTTTCTAATCACTTATTAGTTTCAGTGTGGGGAGCATATCACATATCTTCCTGCGGTGGGGTGGGGGCCTGGAGGTCGGGTGTTGGGGGCATCTGGGAGCATTTCCATGGATGTGATTGCCAGAACTCTGGATTTGGATTTCATTAAGCATCAATCCCTCAGGCCATCCTCCTCTCCTTCGGGTCAGTGCCGGGGGGTCATTCAGGGTCTCCTTCAGGAACAAGAAAATTGAGTTTGCAAGAAGCAGTGCCCTGCTCTCTCCCCAACACCCACATGGGCACTGTATGAATTGTAAGCTACAAGCATGTTAGCCAACAAGAAACTACACTTGAGGATGCACCTTTTGGGCATACTGCATTTTAGAAGCAGAAATTACTTCGGAGGTCACTTGGACCAGTTCCCACATTTGGCAAGTTTACTGATTCCCAATAAAGTTAAGTGGCTTGCCCAAGGTCACAGAGTGGCAGGCCAAGCATAGAGACCATTTGTTTTTGCCACTACACCAAATCAGTCAGTGTGCATGTATTGATATGTGGAACATACATATATAGTGACTATGCATTTGTGTTCACAGATAAAGGAAGTCTGTAATTAGGATATCTACAGTTTGTGAGCTCTCTGATTACAGGAAAAGTAGAGAACCTACGTGACTAGATAGGACCCACAAGGGGTAGGTCAGGAAAAACTTTTTTCCTTTTAGAGACTTGTCACAATTCCTTCCCAAGGCAGAGAGGCTGGCCCAAAGGATTTACAAAAGAGGGAGTCATCTTGTACCCCAAAGATACAATTGGCCCAAGCAGGATCTCTTTTGGGAACAGGGAAGGAGCTGCTCAGAGTTGGGGAGAGAAAGAGAAGTGTGTTAGTGGGGAGCAGGAAGTGGTCAGGCATTCTTCAAGGCCACTGGAGCTGTAAACTGGGGAGGCGGCATACAAGGCACTGCCAGGAAGAGGCCAGCAGAGTTTTAATCCAAGGCTGTTACTGTTTCAGGATTTTCAGTCCCTCGGCACAGGCCCTCCTGTACTGACAAGCTATAAGAGAGGGGAAAGGGAGTGGGGAGGTATGGGAAGAGTTGAAATGGCTTGGAGATACAGCCACTAGTAATAATTCTCAGTGTTAGACATTCAACACTTTTGCAAGCACAACTCCTACATGGCTTCTGAGTGTTGTACAAATGGTGAACTCTGGTCTGGGCCTAGAGAAAGCAAGGTCAATACATTGATTCTCAGGGTAGGGGTAGTGTTGGTGATTAAAAAAAAAAAAACTGTATGTGTAGATGTGTGAATATGTGTGTTCTTGTATGCCAGGGCTTCCCCCACCCCTTCCTCTTATGAACAGGATGGGAGGGAGAATGTTGGAGAGACACTCTCCACCTTCTTTGATCCACAAAACTGGATTGTTAAGAAAGGTTCAGGAAGGAGGGAGATGACCTGTTGTAACACTTTCCTCCCTCTTTTTTAGTTTTAATATTGAATTTCCTAGTAGTCTTGGGACCAAGTAGAGTCTATAGCTCATTTAGGGTGGAGAAGGGGAGTAATTAGTGAAAAAATTCTGCCTATTCCTCCCTTGAGATGTGACCCAACTTAAACACTACTCAGGGCATTGTAGGATTATGGGAATGCAGTTCATACTCTTTATTTTATTCTTAGCTTAGCCTTAGGAGCAGCAGTATAACCACTCCTCCCCACCCCCCATTTTGCTGAGCTCTCCTCCTAGCTGCACCCAAAGCCCTGGGATCTCATTGTACCTGAACAGCTTCCTGCCAGTTTTGACACCCCCAAAGAAATCAAGTTATCAGTTCCCACCTCCTGTTTGTTTGCTATGGAAATAATCTTGGGACTATAACAGGGAAGGCTAAGGAGGAGGGGATAAACAATCATTTTAGCTAGCTTAGACTTGAAAAGTTTGTTTTTAAATCATAGCATGTTTCTATTTTCAAAAAATCCCAAAATGTCTGTTATTAAAACATTTGAAATGGGGGCAGATAGACAATTTGAATGTGTACACAAAATGTGAAAACATGAGTACTCATGCAAAACACAAATACAAACAAATGTATGCAAAAGTTTACACACATAAGTAAGATTCTTTTGTTAAAATAAGTGTGAACTTTCCACTCAGAATGGCTGCTATGTGCATTGAACAATTCCTTTCCTTGATGCTTGGTTTGCAGAAATATGGTCTGCTTTGCAGGGAAAATAGTGTGGCGTGTTGCAGAAAATATATGAAGTGTGAACTTCCATTCATGGGGACTGAATTCTCTAAGTGGAAATAAGCAGTTGTAAGATACAAATAAAAATATTTTATAGTAATTTCTTAGGACAAGGAGACTTATTTGTCAACAATATATTTAAGGACAAATTACCAATTTTCCAATTGTTAGATTGTGCCCATGCCATCAATAACTGAAGAAAAGCAAGGTAGACAACAACCCAAATCACCAGAGGTTACCATCTCAGAACTGATCCTGTCTCATACCGTGGTAGTTTGTGTTTAAAGGAAATAAAAGTACAGATTTGTCCAAAGCAATTTTTGCATACCTTTAAGAAGCTCCATTTTTCATAAGAAATGCATTTCATTAAAATTTTCTGTTTTTCCAAAGTACTTTGATACTTTCTTTAGAGCTCCCAACTAGAATATGTGTATATGTATATATATATGTACGTATGTATATACACACACATACACACATACATATACATTTTGCCACCAAATAGCTGCAAAAGTATGGCAGAGTTATTATTCTTATGACCGCTGCATCATAATTACTTAAGCCAAGGCCCCTTAAAAGTATCTGGGTCCTTATACTTCTTGGAACTGAAAAATGATCCCAGCAATCACAGAGCCCATGAGCTTCACCACCATAGGCAGGTCAAAGGGTAGGTAAGATTGAAAGGTTCCAAGAGAAGAAGATGCTCCCAGCTCAGTCTGCTTCCTACGATTCAAAAGGTAATTCACACTGTGCTCATCGCCTTCATAGTCTACAACAAAAATTGAGGAATACAGGCTACTTTAAACACAGTCTAAAGAGTTTTCCAAGAAAAAGATTTGATATCTCCTTAAAGCTGACATCTCTTTAATTCAGGAGTAGGGAAATTTAGTAGCAGTTTTCTTATGGGGGTTATCCAAATTAATTTTTCTCACAGAACAAAAAAGAAAATAGAAATATGGAAGATCTTTTTTGTAAATCCCCCCCCTCCCCTCGGGAGCCCATGAAACCAAGAGCCCCATAGGACCACCACGATTGAGACCAAAGGAAAGCACAAAAGGTCGTATCCGAAAATACTTTCCTGATATCCATCTTGTGTAAACTGTTTTTTTCCCTTCAAAAACTAATGTTATAGTCCATTTTAAGAACTATAATTTAAAATTATGGCTTTGCTACTGTTGCGTTAAGAATTTGCTTTGTATTTCATCTCTTCCTCAATGAGGAAGCTTATTATGGCTTTGGGATTGTTCTAAAAAGCCACAATATATTGCCTCTGCTCTATACCCCCACTGGGGATTAAATAGGGCCGCTGGGAAGGCAGACAATTCCTTATTCATGTGTGTAAGGATGGAAACTATGTACAGTGACAGTGAGAAAGGATAGGTAGAACTTTGAAGAGTGTTAAAATAAAATGCTAACCTGCACACCTGTGTGAAATAATAAGAATAATGCACATTGATGCGTACTATGAGTCAGAGATGAGAGATAGAGAAAAGAAGGGGGGAAAGGGAAAGAGGATTGGGGAGGACAGAAAAGAAGGATACAGAATGGAGGAGACAGAGACACAGATAGAGACAGACAGACAGACAGACAGAGAGAGAGAGAGAGAGAGAGAGAGAGAGAGAGAGAGAGAGAGAGTACTCTGGAAGTTCTATCCTGTAGAACCAGCATTCAAGAAACCATCTGTTTCCAATTAGCAACCATGGAGCTTCTGCACAGGATGGAGAGAAGCGCACTGTTCCCCAGCCTTGCTTCTGAAAGCCCAGTTCTGCACAGCTCGGCCCCAGTTCTGCTCCATCTAACCCTGAAACCACCTCATTTCGAAGCACACACTTTTTCCATTGCACCTCTGGAGACTGCCTGCTGCCTTTCACGAAGGCACACAAAGAACCCTCTTTCTCCAGCAGCCTGGTTACTCACGGACTGTTAAAAGCTCAGTTCAGTCACTCTCCCCACCCACCTCCATTACCACCCCTTCCCTCTCTATATCATAAAGTTGCCCCTGAATATATTCAGAAATAGTTTTGTCTCATACACAAATGGTTATGATAAAAGACTTTAATTTCTTATAAAGTTTTATATTACTTTATTGGAAGTGTATTGATGGTGTTTAGTCTTTGGTCCTTATTTTTCGTAAGGTAACTGATGTATCATAGTTCTAGAAACACAAGATATTACTTATGTATCTATGTATTTAAGATATACATACTTGTATATGTTTCATACACATATGTCAATATTTCATTTTTTCAAGGATATATGATTTTGATAATACTTTAATATTTCCGTGTTTTCCTATGTGCATATATGTGTGTATATTTACTGTGGGCATGTGTGTATATATCCACTGCATACATATATAAAATCAAAAAAGCTACATAAACAGTACATACTATCTATGAACTTAAACAATGAATCTAGGAGCCAGTATAGTAAACTGTGGTTCCAGGCAATGCTCGGTTCTTGTCATTTACATTGATAAACTAGAACTCCTTTTTATTTGAAGGAGGAGGGACTACAATGATGAGAAAAAGGATGAAAATAATAGGTACGGGAAAAATCCTAGACTAAAGGGAAATGTATCTCCTTCATGACCTCTGGATAACCTAGGTGCTTTGGCACAAAATGTTCCAACAATATTTACTTACCTTTAAGTTTTTTTCTTCCCCCCCCCCCCTACCCCAAATTTTCTTAAGCCATCTTTTGAGATGGTTCAGACTCTCTTATGGGGTCTAATTATAGTAAGCAGAAACAGGATGGAATGTGAATGGTTCACTGCTGCAGCAACTGGGTTCTGACTGTGGCTGGATAGAGGAGCTTATTGTCACTAGAAAAAAAAATCCATAGGAACGCTGCCTTTGCCTTTGAATCCCTCCCTGGCCCCTTTGCCTGGCTTCCCAGCAGCTCAGGACTCAGTTAGCCAGGTCAGGAAATGGCTTTTTGTACTTTTTGAGTTAGATTAACAAATGACTGAAATTTAAAGAGTTACAAGTGGAAGAAGGCCATTGGGGAAGAGCTTACAGGGCAAGGGAAAGTTTGAGGTGGTAGAAATTAAGAGAATGAGATTGAGGAGATAATGATAAGGGGACTCAAATGAACAAAATGAAATGGAGGGATGTGAGAATAGGCTTTTGTTTTGCTGATTTTCATACCAGGAGCTAGAGAAAACAATGATACTCTCTGGACCCTGGTTTGTAGAAAGATCAGTTTAATAAGAAAAAAGAAGACAATTTAAAGGCCCCACAATTTCTGTTGTCTTACAATGTAATTTCAAGTAAAATGAATGATTTGTGATTAAACCATCCTATTGATTACACAAAATCCTTCAGATGAAGCATCTATAATGAGATAATGTGGAACCAAGCATTGGAAGTGGTTACAGTTTCCACTTTTACAGTTTTTCTGGGAGTGATTCTTTTTTTTTCCAGACAAGGAGAGACAATCAATGGCATCGGAGAATTGGGGGAAAAAATCAGTGTTGATCGTGACTAAATCTTCCTCTCCTCCACTACATCAATTGTCAGTTCCACTTCTGCAGTCACATGCCCTCCACCAATTGATTACAAGGGGAAAATGAACCTTCCACCCTACCCTCCTGAGGGTTGGCTAAGGTGATCATATCTCTTCAGGAGATCCGACCGGGACCAGAAGTCAGCTTAGGCATTGGGATTGTGCTTCATGAGAGCCACATCAGCCTCGACCATCTCTTTCACCAGTTCCTGCAGGCGGAAAGAGAGACAGGCCACGAGCTAAACCTTCTATTCTAACCCTCTCTGGCCTATCCCAACCCCCCCCCCCCCCCACACACACACACACATCGGCAGGCCTGTCCCTACAGTCTGTGTTTCAGTTTTCTCCCATCTCCCTTCCCCTAGGTAGGCCCTTTCCTTTCTCCACCAATGCTCATCCTCCCAGAGCCCTGGCTTCTTGGGGATTAATTGATAGTGTACAGAAGAGCTGGAGAAACACACCCTTTACCAGGACTCAGTGGAAATAATACTATGTGCAAAAATGTGACTGCTACAATATGTAAGAGGAACTACAGCAACCACAGTAACGACAGCAAGTCCATGGCTCCAGGAAGAAAAGAGCCGAGCAAAATGTATTCCTTATTGTAAGGAACACAGCACAAGCTCGTCCATTTTCTGTCCTGCGGGGGAGCTCCCCGAAATCAACAGTCTCCGATCAAGGCTTCAGCATTCTGTAGGAAAGCTCCTCTTCTTTCGAAAAGATAATTTCGAATTCTATGCCGGTGTTTGCATCCGCAGCAAAACTTAACAACTATTATGCCTTCAATGCTCAGAAAATGAGCCGGGACCTATTTTAAAATATCACCAGCTGCCTAAAAAACACATCCCTAAGTCGATTTTATATGCTATGACTGTCTCCCATCTCCTTCCCATTCTTTGCCTTTTCTCTCCCTCACCCTCCCACCCTTCAGTGGGATGAAAAAGCACATTTCATTACAAAACAGAAACTTACATCAAAAGCGACCCGGGGCTTCCAGTGTAGTTTTTGTTTTGCTTTGGTGCAGTCTCCTTGCAGAAAATCCTGTGCAAAAGGAAATAGGAAAGAGAAACTCCTGGGTTGGGGTGCTGCGCATCTGTTCTTGCTGCGGTGAGCGATTCAGGCTACTGTCGGCCTGGCTTCTAATCTAAAGCATCTTGGTCCTTCCCCCTCCCCACCCCCAGGCTCCCGGCTCGCCCTCCCAGTAGTCCCTACAATTTGTTGGCTAACGAGCCTTTGAGCTCTTCGTCCTGGCCCCCTAACAGGTTGCAGTTTAGGCGGGAGAGAGGAGAAGGAGGAGGAGGAGGAGGAGGAGGAGGAGGAGGAGGAGGAGGAGGAGGAGGAGGAGGAGGAGAGGAGAGGAGGAGGAGGAGGAGGAGGAGGAGGAGGAGGAGGAGGAGGAGGAGGAGGAGGAGGAGGAGAGGAGGAGGAGGAGGAGGAGGAGGAGAGGTGAAGTTTCGCACGTTGACAGACACCCAGCTTGCCACCGCGTTTCCAAACTCCTCGGTCCAAAAGTCCATACACATCTCTAGGCAGCAGCAGAATTGTTTCACGCTGCAGTCTACAAGCGCAGACCTAGTTCAGCTTTCTTTTTTTTCCTCGTCTCCCTCCTCCATTTTTTGCAATTTCAGTTGAGGCTCATGGACCTATAAATCATCTGGAAGTTCCATTTAAGAATACACTGCACAGGCCATTTAAAAACCATAAAAAGCAATCAATCCCCTCGCCCTCCCTCCCCCAACCTCTTTCCCACTCTCCCTCGCCTCTTCTCCCCACTCCCCCCATCAAATTCTATTGACACTTTAATGGTGATTTTTTTTTTTGTACATTAAGTTGTCATGGACGCTACTGTGAGAACTGTTTCAAATTATTGAACCTCTCTAGCAAAACAGAAATAAATCAACATTCCTTCTCTTCCCCCACCCCCGTTAAATAAAATATTAGAAATGAGCACGTCCTGAGCTTGGTCAGCATTTGAAGACTCTGTGCCCTGCTGGCAGTGACAAAACTTAAGCTTTCGACACGATAATGTTTTTATTTTTTAACTAAAGTCAACATCCATGCAAGAGGGACAAGTAATTCTAGATGCATTGCCATGTGTCTAAATGAGCGTTTAATTAGGCTCGCTGGGGTCAGGGATGGGAAGCCCGAGTTATCCTCGATCATGTATCTCTCTAAAGCGTCACAGAACAAACAAACAAGACACCAGGCTCGCACTAGTTCCAGTCTTGACTGCATTAGCATTTATTTTGAACTACCGGTAGGTTCAGGTTTCAAAATCACTTCGTGTAAATTCTCTTATACAGTTTTATAGCCCTAAATTACAATTCCGGTAACGCAACGTGGAAAAGATGCTTCCACATAAAAAGGGCAGGCTGCTTTCTTGGTTGTGGTAAACTCCCTTTACTCACTTCTATTCTCCCCATAGTATCCTTTCTTTCTTTCCCTTCTGCCCCTATGCCTATGGCCTGGGTCCCTGAAAGCCAAGCCAATAGAATTTCTCTAAAGGTGCATTAGCAACACTTTTTCAGATACTATCTTCTCCATTCGTTCCTTCCCAGTCTATGTGTGTTCCCGGTGATACAGGAAAGTGATAATGTTCAAGTGTGCCTCTGTGCAGCAAGGGGCCAGGAGATGGGCAGACTCAAGGCGAGCCACAAAGACTAGTGGACAGTTCCTTATCAAAGTGTGTGTGGGAAGCTTAAGTGTGAGAACAGAAAAGCATAACTACATAAAAATACACACACACATCCCAAAAGAGGGCTATTTTGAAGGTTATGAGTTAGCAAATGCAAGGATTTCATTTGTTTGATGGATATAGTTAAGCTGCTGTATTATGGAAGAAAAAACTAAAATTTTAAAAAGAGAAGAAAATTTAACCTTAAATCTCAACTGTTCCACTACTTCCTTGAAAACAGGATGGCAGTTTTCGAGGACTAGACTGTAAATGAGATAATCATCTGAAATCTAGTCTTGGATCTCTGAGGCAATGCTTAGTTTATCAATAGAGCCTATGTACATTTATAGGTAAAATAGGTTTTCTTATTTGTAAGGACTTTAGGAAAGGTAAAACCAGCTGGATTTTTTATATATGCCCAAGAAAGGCCAATATAAACATGCTTCAGGCTCTTATTGCTTTAAAGGTATTTAGAAAGTTGAAATAATTATTTCAAGTGAAAATGACAAATAACCAAGTCCTAAGGTAACACTAAACAACCTTTATTTTCTGCAGATTTCCATAAAACTTGGCATGTATAGGATATTTGGTATAAATCCAAATTGCCCCATGTAATGTTTTGTATTGCATAGTGAAAACACAATTTTTACAGCTAAGTCTGTGATACTAACTATCTTTTTTATTCTACTTCTATACCACTTAGAACAATCTTGTAACTTTTAGATAAGTGCTTGATAAAATAGTCTATTACTGGAGTTATATTCAATAGCTTGTTAAATGGTTATCTATCAGGTTTTTTATTCATCAACTCAATAGCCATTAAACTGTACAAATTTATTCCATTATTAACACCCCTTTACCCCAAAGTGCAACTACTAATAAAACAACTAGAGTCTTGCCCTAGGGGTATAGTCTAGCACACTGAATAATGGATATTGTATCTTTAGGAAAAGTTGACACTACTGGGGGAAAATGCTAAAATGACAAAATAATTTTAAAAAGGAAAAAAGGCAAATGAAATACTTTTCAGCACTGGCTCCCTAAAATAAGTTCATTTCTCAAGTTTTAATTTTATGTACATTGCACAATAAAATATAGACGATGTTATTTTTTTCCCCAGAGGGTGCTGTGACATTTAGAATATGAAAAAAAAATCATCCCTTCTCCCCACCCCCAATTCCAGGGGAGTTGCATGGATTGAAGAAACATGGTTATTGTTTAATCACATAACACTTGCTGTAAATCAACCAACATTGCATACATGTAATTCATGGTTTTGAATTTGTAGTTAGCAAAAACCTGAAACCAGATTGGCTTCAAATGATCTCAGTGGCCTCAGACAAGGGAGATTTGTATTGTAACTTTGTTTCCTGTATTTTTCTACAAGTAGCTCATAATATAAAAACAACCAGGGAACTACAATTAAGGAAAAAGAAAAATGGTTTTGAAAAGCCTAGAAACAGACATTGCTAGCATATGCTGCAAAAGTATTTCATTGAAACCAGAGATGCACCTATTTAAATTTCCAAATTTAGTTTTGAGCTAACTCCTACATGCCAGTCCAGAGGCTTATTGCTATTTGCTGCCAAAGCTCTACTTTCCTAAAGCATCATTAGACTGAACTTATGAAGGGAAAAGATGAGGTCCCATTAGACTAGAACTGTGGTTCTTTAAGTCTGCTGCTGCTGAACTAAAGGACAAACCAGCCAGTACTCTTGCTACCGATGATTTTTTAGGCTAAGACTAGGTACAGTTTGGGGTTTTTTTTTACTTAATTTCCCCTAAAGGACTTTCTTCCTCATTCTTATTACATTATTTATAGAAGAGAATAGTCAATGTTTTAGTTTTCATGATTCTAGTTAGTTAAAAACTAGTTTAGAGGAAGGATTGGATGGAAGGGGAGAAGTTATATTGCTTTCTTTATTAATATAAAGACTGAAAGAAAATTTTTAAAAAAATGATTCTTAAAGTAAAAAACATCTCCCTGCAAAGAAAACAGATTATGTAAATGGCATTTTTAGATACAGGTTAAGAATTGCTATTTTTCTCAGATGTCTATAATTCTGTTTCCAAGCAGTAGCTGAAGAGCAGTGAAGGCAAATAGCCCAATTACTTGCCTCTATTTAGCACTATTTGAAAATCCTTTGACATTATAAAAGTTCACTTAACTGATATGATCTTCATTGGAAGATAAGGGAAAAGAATGAGTTTATCTGATATGATCTTTTCTTCTATTTGACCACTTAACTCCCTCTCTCTTTAATTGGAGGCTAAAAGTAGGTTTCTGATGAACAGTAGTACATGCCTAGACTACTAAAAGAAATGATCTTCTGTGCATTTCATCTTATAGTGCAAACACATACACATTCATGAATTAGGACAAAGGGACTTCTTGTGCTGGGGGACCTGGAATTTAAAAAATTATGATTATAAACTTCTGAGGAAAAAAACATAAAGCATTTTAAAAGTAAACACTAGACTTCCTAAACACCGATTCTGGGTGTCATTATTTCTTTCATTTCTACTCATTAGGTAAATGATATGGTCTCAGCGTGTAATTTATTGTTGTCCAATTCAATTAGGGCTTAACTGAGCATTTTATGGCAGCAAAATTGCATGAAGAGAAAAAGGAATAAAAATTAAATGCCTAAATGCTTAAAACTAATTTTTCTCTTCCTACCACAGATGACTAATTCAGTGAGCATCATAGCCATACACTGGTAGTGCCACTCACCAGGCAGTCAGAGTAGCAAGTTTGACAACAATTTTTAATGCTGTTCTGCTTTATGTCCCTGTAATAACGAACTGATAAAGAGCCAGAACAAGTCCTGGAAAAGTCATTAAGTGAGTTACTGAGTTTGTAGTAGTTAACCTGAAATCCTGGAAAGGAGTGACTATATCATGCTTTTATCTTCTATCCTTACATATTTCCTGCCTCTCAAATATCCTTGACACCTTTTAATTTACATCAAGATAACCACAAAATAAATCGTTAAGTTACATTAGTGATCTCCATCCTAAACCTCCTTTTCCTTCCTCCAGCTTCATTTTGATTCTTTAATATCTCCTCTAAAATCCCTTTGATAGTTTTCTCTTCACTCTTCTTAGAACCTTTGGGGGAAAATGCCTTTCATTAAATGTATGGACTCACAGAGCATGAATGAAGAACCCAAAGCTTCATCCTACTTGTCTGTTCTGGCCCCAGGTTTTTTTGGAACAATTTTGTTATTTATCTTAAATTAGCTGTTAGATACTACATCTTGTCAATTGGCCCTGTTCTGAGGCTTGCAGAGAATGTTTAGGGGAAAGGAAAATCACTTTAAGATCTTTTACTATTTTGTTTGTTAAATTTCTGTCCTCTTCAATGCTGTCAATAAGACAATTCAATGCAATTCAAAAACATTTACTGAGTGTCTACTAAGTGCAAGGTACCTACTTGAGCCAATACAAAATAAGGAAAGTCAAGAGCTAGGAAAATATCATGTTTAGGAATTTCAGAAAAGGAGCCATGCAGGGCCCTCAGTTTTCATTTTTTCCTTTCACTGTTCTTAGAAAAGCAAAGTGGTGGAATAACTCAGGTACCAAGGGAATGAAAGAATGCCAATGAATTTGGTTCTTGATCTAAATTTGTATTAATGCAGTGTGGGCAGGAAAGTTTTACTCTTGGGTAAGGGCTTCATTTTAGAAAGGCAGAATAAAAAAATGGAAAAGCCTTAATGGATCAATCAAGATTAGGTATTTGTAAATCAATTCATATGTAAAAAAAAAAATCAGACTTTCAGTTTTCTGAGAAAATTTGCAGTAGCACTTTTCTTGTCTGTGTAATTAACTCCTTTATCTCCTAGATTTTGACTATTCAATTTAGTCTTTCTCCAAAGAAGTAATGAAACTCTCAGCGCTAATAAAATATAACAGTGTTAATAAGAGTAATGATATTTCCCTATTCTCCTCCCCTTGACTGCTTTATATTAGCACAAACTAAATGGCTGAAGGCAGGCTTCTCTTTTAATGACAAGGGGTGATAAGAGACAAGAAGAAAACAGCAAACTGTCTGGTCTGCTCAGGAAGTGGGGAATCAGTGGTATTGTCCATCAGCTGGGGCTAACAGTGTTGCCAGGCCTCAAACAATGCTTCAGCTCAACCTTAGGGAAAATGAGTCAGTCGGCACTGATTCTGAGAAGCACACTAACACTACAGATAAAACGGCAAAGGGAGCAAAACAGAGAGAGTGGATCCCTGCACTATGTCTGATTTCTTAATCATTTTGATAGAATAAGCAGTGCACAAGTTAACACAGGGACACATCACATACTGTATATTCCTTGGGTGAACACACTGGAACAATCACATTGTTACCATGACTACATTTGTGCAAAAGTCAAACTTAGGGAAAGGCACAAACACATTAACCCAACTTTACTAGACATGGGTCTGATTCCCAGGTCCCTTGATTATCAATAGTTTCTGTTCCATAGAGTTAAGTCAAATTTGGAGGGTTTTTTTTAAAAGAGTCAGTGGCTATCTTTTAAGACTGTGATCTCTTAGCTATTCTCCTAAGTCAGTGAATAAATAATTCCCAAATGCATCAAAGATGTTATTTAAAACTAGCAGCTATTAGGAAACAATTATGGGACCTGCATCTTCTTTTGAAAAATGAAAATCTTTGATTCTTATGGCACTATAGACACTAAAGAGAAATTCCAGCTATCATGTTCAACATAATCCTTATCAAACTGAAAGAATATTTTCTGTTATTTCATATGTATCTGTTGCTAGGTAAAAAGCACAAATCTCTTTAAAAGAGCATTTCGTTTATTATGAGACAGTTTTACAATTTTATTTGTTCATAACTTTTTTTGTACAAGAACATCTCTTTTTATATTATATCAAACATGATCAGCATAAATGGAAAAAATCTGGTTAGGCAAAGGATTAAAAAATCACAAGGACTGACAGTTATCCAGAAAACCTAACAAAAAAATTCTTAAGGTAGCTCAGGAAGCTAGTCTATGTTCAGGTGGTCACTGAGAGATATATAGATAACCTGACTTAGTCATATTCCTTGGGTACATTTGTCATTTGGAACACAAATGCACCCACTGACTCTGTGACATAATGCATATAAAGGGTGCTGTTTCTCTCCTCATACATGCTTCAGTGGTTAAGATTTAAAATTCTGCTTTCCCCAGTAGCCCTCACAGTTGGAATCTGAGGGGACAAGAGCAGGGTGTTCTCAGTGGAGGGTCCTTGACTCTGGAACTCATTCCCTGGCTGGTCTGCACAGCCAGAGTTGGTTGACCTTTGGAGTCTGTCCTGTTTATCCAGGCTTTGGCCTGAGGGGGCTTTGCTGGGGAAAGAATTTCCCAGACATGGTGTGCAGTAGCTTTTGGGGGAATGTCTAGTCTTAGGTGTTTTTTTCAATATGCTACTTAAAAAAAAACCCTACACACATAACTGAAAAAATTCATGATGTCATTTTACTTGGTGCAAAAGGACAGTGCTAAACACACAGGATCCACACACACGCATGCCAGCTGTAAAGATTTATTACAAACCTTTCACTACCACTTTCTGATCATACTGACCCCAGATCCTCAAAACTGCATCTTTTAAAAATATGCATGAAACTTGGGCTAGTTGCCGATAAGTGGAATTCTCTCCACTATAATGACTTCACTGCTCATCGTTCTTACTATTCTTCCTCAAGGGATGTGACTCAGAATGGGAATCTATGGGGGCAATTTCATGAAAGAGAGATCAACACTGTTAGCAATCTTAGCATTCCTGTCTTCAAAGCCTGGGCCATCTTCATAGGAAATTAATGGTTACTGCTAATAACTGGACCTAGTGTATAATGAACTATCTATGTCAGTAGGAGGTGACAATAACCCTGCGGAAAGGAGATAAAACAACTTGAAAAGAACAATTAAGGATCAGCTGGGACATAATTGGGCCACAGCATTCCTGAGCTCTGGAGGCACACAGTCTTTTCTCTTGATACTAGGTACTTCTCACCCTCAAAGAACTTAGCAAACATTAGCTAATTAAACCTCCTGACAATCACATTCAAAATGCAACTCAAGAGGTTTTGCATCTGTTCCAAGTGGTACCTTTTCCTTGAGATAAAAGTACTGTACAAAGTATCTTTGTTAAGTCAAATCCAAACCACTCTAATTCTGCCTTATCTTTAGATTGCAGAGACAGTCACTACTCCTGATCCCAGGGAAGCTGCACTCAAGCCACAACTGATCTTTAATTGTAGTGAAGAAAATTTTTCTTAAACTTGTTTCCTGCTAGGTCTTTTAATAAGTAATTCCATTTATTATAAATGACTATCTTTCTGGGCATCCAAGCAAAAAGGTTGAGGTTAGAAAAATCACGTGTTTTGTTTAAAAACAAATACCACTGACTTTTAGATCATTTTTAGAGATTAATTTTCCTTTATGTCTTTCCTTAATTCCCTTCCCTTTCTCCCACTTTTTAGTAGCACAATAGCTCATTCCATATCAAGAAAGCTCTTCATTAATGATACACATGCGCGCGCGCGCGCGCGCACACACACACACACACACACAGGCACACACAAATACAATAGGATCCCTTTCAAATGGTTACACACCTACAGACTTATTACCTACTTGGCTTCAACCAAGTATGGTCCCACAGGTTTTCAGACTAAAAGAGATCTCTTCCTTTTTGTGACAAATCTCTACTTTTTTAGAGATTGGAAAATAGTATAGACCAAGAGAACAGAGAGACCTTCATGGCTTTCCCATCCAAACTCCTAACCTTTGTGACTACTACTTTGGGTTATAGGGTCCCCTTTTAAAGGAACCAACTTATTTCCCTCCCTAACACCTCCAAAGCTTTGGCATCCCAAATATATATGCTCCTGAATGAATATGGAGAAAATTATGCAAATGTTCTGACTATTTCATTACAAATTTGTGTTCTATGACCTCAACTGGGCCCTTACTAATCCTGAGCAATCCTGTTGCCTCCCTTACCAGCTCACTATCCCATTCTCCACAGTGGCTCTTCCAAACCTTTTCATACTTCCTCATATCATCCATGGCTCCTTCTCCCCCTCTACCAACTGAGAATTTTGCTTCATATTTTACAGGAAAAAAAATGAGGCCATTTGCTGTGATATCTTTCCTCTTCCTCATGTCCTATCAGTCAGAAGCCTTTCTGTCACTATTTTCATCTTGATCCCTATCTCATATGGTGAAGTAGCTTTACTCCTGATCAAGGCTAATACCTCTATTTGTTCAAACATTTCTATTCCATCCTGTCTCCTACAACAGATCACTCCTTCCCCTCCCTCCCCGTTATCCCCACTCTTTCACTTATTTTCAATCTCTCCATATTTACTGACTCATTCCTTTCCACCTACAAAGTCCTTGAAAAGGCTATCATTAATGGGTGTCACCACTTTTTCTTCTCTAATTTTGGCCATCTCCCATGCCTGAAATGCTTTTCCTCCTCCTTTCCAACTACTGACTTGCCTGGCTTCTTTTAAGTCAAAACTGAAATCCTACCTTCTACTAGAAGCCTTTCCCAACCCCTCTTAATTCTAGTGCTTTCTCTCTGTTAATTATTCCCTCTTTATCCTGTATATAGCTTGCTTTACATATATTTGTTTGCATGTTGTCTTCCCTAGTAGAATATAATTTCCTTGAGGATAGGGGCTATTTTCTCTTTTGTATTTGTATAGTGCCTAATACAGTGCTTGACCAAGGATAGGCGATTTATGCTTTTTATTACGAAAGTCCTGATTTGGTGCCAATGCTCACTAGTTTAGGAGATTTGGCCAATATACAGAGAGCAAACCCATTTCCCCATTAGGGGAGAATGGGGAAGTAGATAGAATGCTGGACTCCAGGACAGGTCTGATTCTAGACGTGATTTCTATGACCACCCAGATACTAACTAGCTGGGTAATTCTAGGCCAGTCCCATTACCTCTTGGGCCTCAGTTCCTCAGTTGTCAAATGAGGTTGGACTAGTCTGCCTCTAAGGTTCTCTTCTAGCTCTATGTCTATAATCGTATGACTCCATGAACATGAAAGGAAGCCTAGGTAGCTCGCCTTCTCAATCTGACTCAATTCAATATCCATAAGTCACAAAGGGGTTAAAATCAAACAAACTATGTCCACTTTACTCCCTGAATGTGTCCCACATTTATCCTTCAGCTTGAATGAGGGAGAAGGAAGTCTAAGAGGTGGACTTTCACATGACATCATAAAAAACGAATTTATCGCCAGCCAACAAACATCTAGAAAATCATAACATCCTTTCAGGAAAACCATGTGGAAAAGAATCAGATTTACTTTGATGAAAGCTTTAGTAGGGGAGTCCAAGTCTCCCACTCTGAACAGTAACCCTTTGCAGGTGCTTTGTTTATCAAAGAGGCAGTCTTTGCTGAAAAGGACCAGTGTTCAAGGCTCAGGGCTACCCATGTATGAAATTGGAATTAAATTAAATTGGAATTAAATCCCACTGATAAACATTTTCCCCCCTATTCTGTATCTTTACACAGAATAGTACTAAAAAAAAAATCCAAAAACAAAACCCCAAAACCCATTGATACACAAAAAAAAACCCCTCACTCATATATACCACCAAACTTTACAGGGCAAAATTCATTTAGTTAAATTTGTTTCAGTTTTTAAAATACATTTCTTAAGTGTGAAAGGAACACTATATTTGGAGTCAAAAGACCTGGGTTCAAATGTCAGCGCTTCTATTTATTAACTATATAAGTAAGGTTGGGCAAATAAGGTTGAACTTGAATTCCTCAACTTTAAAAAGATAGGGTTGGACTAAAAGACCCTTAATGCCCCATTTCTAACATTTCATGTTTTCTCTGTCATCATCAGTGGTCTATACATATAGGACCCTTGCATCTAGGCCTTGGGGAGTCTACCAGGGCCCTGTCTCTTGAGTATGAATCACCCGATTTGGAAGCTTGACAGAAACAGAAAAGTTAGGAAGTAGAGAGGACTTCGGGGGAATTTTTTTTTGATATATCTAGTTTAAGAGGTCAAACAATTAATTGGAGATGTGAGACTAAAGATGAGGGGAGAGGTAAGGGTTAGATAAGTAGATTTGAGAATCATAAGCACAGAGATGCTAGTTGAATTCATGGGAGCTAATAAGATCACTAAGTGAAATAATTTAGAGAGATGAGGGGCCGGGACAGATCCTTGGGCAACACCCATAGTTAGTGGGTATGACCTGGATGAAGATCCAGCAAAGGAGACTGAGAAAGAATGGTCACAAAGTTTGGAGGAGAACAGGAAAGAGGAGGGTCATGAAAACCTAGAGGAGAATATCCAGGAGAAGATGGTAATCAACAGTGTCAAAGGTTGTAGATAGGTCAAGAAGTGTGAGGACTGAGAAAAGATCACTGGATTTGGAAATTAAGAGATCACCGATGACTCTGGAGAGAGCAGTTTCAGATGAATGATGAGGTCAGAAGCAGAGAGTTAAGAAGAGAGTGAGACAAAATAAAGGGAAACCACCTATTGTGGACAGTCTTCTCCAGGAGTTTAGCCACGCAAGGGAGGAAGATAAAATATCTAGTGGGGATGGTCAGGTCAAGGAAGGTTTTTTGAGGATGAAGACAGCATGGGTATATATAAGAAAATGGGATAGAATGGGATCATTAGGTAGATGGAAATCTGCTTGCACCTAGTTTTTCTCCTTTTTAGCCTAGTTCTTAGGGAGTCCCTTTTTTGTGTGTATAACTTCATAGATTATAAAAATGGCACAGCTAACTCCAACAATATGGTGAAAATTATTTTTCACTGGTGTTTGTCTTTTCCTGTTTTCCTTCTAAGTGTAAAGATGGAATGAGTCATATACCTAAAGAACTTTGCAAATCTTAAAGCCTGGGTAATGTTAGTGACTATTATTACCACCTGAAAAGGGAGTTGGGTTATTTCTTTAATGATTCATCTGTAAATGCCAGATTTATTTTAAAAAATGTAAATCCAGCCCTAAATGTCAAACCTACTTAAGCTTTAGGCTATTTATTGCTCTTCTTCAGTACTCTAGTAAGTAGGTGAATGGCTTGGGTGTTCTATCCCTTCTCCTGCTAAGCTGGGAAGAGGAACTTGAGACAAGCCTATAGGGATATGGAAGGGTTAAAAGAAGGAATAGTTGTACTTTATTTCCTTGAACTTTTTAACATTACTTTGCTGTATGGAAAGAATTGGTCAGCAGTGGACATGGTGAGTAATGAAAGACAACATAAAGAACAAAACCAATTGCATTTTAACAGAAAGTAAGAGACTTGCTTTTGATGTGGGAGTTATTCCTGAGCCAAGCATATGCGTATTAACTCTACAAAACTAAGATGAGGTCAGTCAGTAACAGACAAGAACAAGGAGAAACAGAAACACTGTATAATCAAACCAGCTTAATTCTGAACTATTTAAACTAGTAATTAAACTTTAAAATGGGAAATGGACCACAGAAAAGACAGCAACACTGATTACAATCATTTTATCCAGAAGTTAAGCCAACATAAATTGCCACAGCAAGGAGAACAGACCAGAAAGCCTCATAGTGAGCAAACACCTGATTTACTTAGGAGGCTGATGATAGTCAAGAGTAATGGAAAGTTAGACTATAAAGCCATCTGTAAAATCCTAGTGAGAAAGGTAATGGACAGTTAGGAGTAACTATTACATAAAACAGAAAGAAGCAGCACTGGAGGGAAAAAACAGAATGAAGAAATCTTAGCAAGTTTTGTCAGTAAAAAGTAATCACCTGTGTGATCATGGGAAGCCACTTAACCCCAACTGCCTCCTCCCCTACCACACCCCCAAACCCTAACAACAATGAGGGCAACAACAGCAAAAGAAGTAATCGCAACATCACTCAAGTATGAGAATCAAAGGAAGATCAAAGACAGAAGAAAAGGGAAAACATTTACAAAAAATAATTATAACAAACTTTTCTCCATCAAAGAAAGTGGAAGTACTATATCACTGTCTGGGAAAGACAAACAACAAGAACGAAAAGCATCCAATGATCTAAGACAATTCCAAAGGACTCATGATGGAAAATGCTGTCCACATCTAGGGAAAGAAGATGGAGTCTGAATGTAGGTTGAAGCATACGGTTTTTGTTTGCTTTATCTTTTTTTGGTGCTTCCCCCCCTTTGGTCTGTTTCTTCTTTCACAACATGACTAATATGGAAATATGTTTTCCCTGATTATACATATATAACCTATTTAAAATTCTTAGCTTTTCAGGGGAGGGAGAAAATTTGGAACTCAACATTAAAAAAAAAAAGAATGTTAAAATTGTCTTTGCATGTAATTGGAAAAAATAAAATACTATTTAAAAAATAAAAACTACCTTTAAATTAAAAAAGGGAAAAAAAGGGAAAAGTGACTAGATCCGTCCAAGTCCGTGTACATGGCATTGTGCTGAAGGTAACATAACTATAAGGGTGTTGAGGATCAAATACACAAAGTATCTGAAGGAGGGGAAAAAATCTCTGATTTTATTAATACTGATATAAAGGAAAGCATCTATTTAAGTATTTATATGTGTCTGACAATATGCCCTATTTATAATATTTCTCCATCCATAATCAAGGTTCATTTACCAAGTAATTCTACCAGTTCACTTGTAGTTCTGATAATAGGGCTTCCCCCAAAAGCTGACCTTCAGAGTTCTCAGGATTCCCTAGATTGGTCCTGAGTATATTTCTTCATTGATGTTAGGAATAGAGGTGGCCTGAAACCTTCAGACTTGGAATGGGACATACATATATTAGTTTAGGTGGATGTCAAATGTTTATAGGTACTCTACTGAGTTAAATGTATAAGAATTGTGATTTTTTTAAAAAAAATTTATTTGAATCTCAAACTATGAGAAATTAAAAGGAATGACCCAATAGTAACACTTGGTATTGTTATAGCTCTTTAAGATTTGCAAAGCATCTTACGTAATTTCATTTGATTTCCACAACAACCTATTAGGTATGCTACTATTATCCCTGCTAGAGAGTGGGAAACTGAGGCTCAAAGATGTGAAGTCACTTTTCTAGGGTGTCACAGCAATAGGGAATGTCAGATGGGATTTGATCCCAGGTCTTTCTAACTCATGGGCAAATGTTATATCCACTGTCCTCATTCAACCACTGGTTTCAGAGGCATTTAATGACAGTGGGGCATATAAGCTGGCAAAGATGAATTTGGTAAAGTTCTAGACCTTTCCAACTATGATTACTCATAGGAAGGTTTAGGTACAAATAATATAGAGGCTATAAATGGGAAAACATAGGACTAGAATTCAGGATTTAAGGAGAGAAATAAAACTTATTAGAAAATATCACACTCTCTCTTTCTATATGAACCCAAAAAAACACATTTTAGTCAGATTGCTTCCATAGCACACAGCATTTAGGCTAGAAATATAAAGGAGGATGTACAGAGCATTCTGTAAAGAGCATTGTATTTGGGATCAGGAAAAATGGTTTTAAAATTCCTTTTCTTCAACTTAGCAGTTGAATGACCTTGGGTAAACTACTTCTTCCTGGGACTCAGTTTCCTCATTTGTAAATTGAGGAGGTTGGACTAGATGATTCTGTGAGTCTATAAATAAAGGGTTAAGAGGCTGAGGATGAATAGTCTGTAATAAGAATAGAGACAGTTCAACACTATGCTACTCAAAATGAGTGGAATGGCTCGATATTCTGGAAGAGCTTCTATGGAGGGTTGTTATTCATAGAAGTCAACACATAGGATATGTGCATGGCAGGCCAGCTACTCTAGAGGAAATAGGTCTTTTATAACACCTATCTACTTGAAAAGTCAACTCACAAAGTTTTGCTGATGGAGTTTTCTGTCCAACAACTTTGGGTCAGATGCTTCCAGGAACTGCTGCTTTGTAGGTCAGTGTTTTTAAACTAAAGGCAAGAATTTACACCCAAATTGTGCTAGTCTTCTAGGCTTCCAAAAAGCCTTTGATTTCTATAGAACAATCTGTTCCTGTTTTGAAAAAAAAATGCCGATCCAAGAGCCAAAAACAAGACTGTCTTAGCTATTACAAATTGCTGGGGTGTGCATGGAGGGAGGAGTAGTGAGAACCAAAGGCAATTTCTAAGGTAATTAAATGTTAAAAAAGAATTTACAAACTGCATCTACATGTCGAAATAGAAGAAGCAGCAATTTAGATACATCCCTCTGGCTATAAGCATTCTCTCTTTGCTGAAGCTGTCAGGTACAGCACATGACAGATACGTGGTCTAAAACTGACAGTCCTCCAGGGTGGTTGTGAGACTCAAATGAAAGAGTACAGTGCCTGGCACACAGTAGGTATTATAGAAATACCATCATTATCTGACTTGACAAAAATCAATCAGTAAATCAGTTACTTAGCATTTCTTAAGCACATACTTCACGTACTAGGTGCTGGGGATAACAAAGGCAAAAATGAAACCCTTGAGGAATTTAAAGTTCAGCAGAGGAAATCAACTGTATATCCACAGATCTATATAAAAAAAGATGTAGAGTTGTTTTGGAGGGAAGATACTAGCAGCCAGGGTAGGTCAGGACAGGCTTCAAGTAGAAGGTAGAGAAGATATGGAGTCTTTAAGGATACTAAGAATCCTATGAGGTGGAGGTGAGGAGGGAGTGATTGAGGAGAGAAGGAATGAGAAACAGCCACAGCAAAGGCTTTGAGGCAGGAGATGGAGAACTGTGAAGGAAGAGTAAGGCCAATTTGGTTGAACCAGAATGTGCCTAAAAGGGAGTAACGGATGTATAACGAGGCTGGAAAGAGACATTGGGACTTGGCTGTGAAGGGCTTCAACGGCCAAATAGAGGGGACTCGAAGAAACAATGATTACTAAGCAGTGGCATAGATAAAATAAAATAGGGAATAAAAAGGGAACTTTGCTCATGAACACTTATGTCTCAAAGAGTCATGGGAATAACAGGGCCACTGATCTCTGGTCCTGCCTCAAGCCAAGCCCCTGACACCATCATCTAAGATGCGAATGCTGTTGAGGCATAACCTGGTGATCTTTTCTATAAGTGCTGAGCCTTTCGAGCTCCCTAGCAGCTAGAACCAAAGACCTTCACAATGAGATTCTTGTCGTCAAAGTCTCAAATGGCATCAGTGTCAGAAATGGATATGTTTTACCAGTAGAGATGACACTAAGGAAAATGTAGTGCTATTTGCATTGCTGCTGCATCCTAAGGTCCACTGAGCCTTTCCATTTGTTCTGTAGCTGGAGCCTCCTGTGCTTATTGGGATGTGCTGGCAGTGTAGTGGATAGAATGTTGGACCTGGAACCAGGAAGACCTGAGTCCAAGCTTCGCCTCAGATATATATTAGTTGTGTGATCCTGGGGCCAGTCTCTATACCTTTGACTTGATTCCTATTTGTGTTCCTCTTATCTTCATATTTCTCTTGGTATCTTTTATTTGTAATCCTCATGTTATTCTTCACATTTCCCTTAGTATTCACATTCCTTAAGTACAAAGTAAGACCTTAATAATTTTTTGTTGTTGTTTCTGTCACTCATTCACCATTCAGATGCTACCTTGAATTCCTTGTTAACTTTTTGTGCCCTTAAAATAGCTAGCATTTATGTAGCTCTTTAAAGTTTGCAGACATATTATTATTATATATTATGTATACATTATTCTTTAGCCTAACAAAAATCCTGGGAAGTAGGTATGTTATTATTCCCATTTCATGGATGAAGAAACTAAGAATGGCAAGTTAAGTGACTTGCCCAGGGTCACACAGCTAGCAAGTATCTAGGGCCACCTTTGAACTCAGGTTTTTCTGATTCCAGGTTCAGTGTTCTACTCCTTGTGCCACCTAATTTGAATCTTTTAATGGTTTCTAACTATACAATAGATTTTTGAGGGCATAGTCATCTTCTTTGTATTTCTCCAGCATGGTGTACATAGTCAGACATTAAGAATGATACTGACTTTCGTGAACTTTGGGGGTAATTTGTACATCCAGATGAATTATTCTGATTTTGAGGTGATAGGAACTATTCTGTTTACATGTTCGTATTTCTTTATTTGTCCTGAGTTGGGAGTAGGGTGAAAATAGACATATAATCAATTAACAGATTATATAGTACCATTGGTCAACCATTCTGGCACCACTATAATCAACATCACATCATCATCATTGCCATATATGGCAAGTGTTTCACATAAATTATCTTATTTGATCCTTGCAACAATTCTGTGGACTAGGGTCCTATTACTGTATTCATTTTACATACTAGGAAACTGAATCTCAGAGGGATTAAGGGACTTACCTTGGAACATAGTCTTTAATATGTGGAGTTGGCAGAAAGAGGAACTAGAAAATTCAGAAAGAGCATCTGGAAATGGTAGCAGAAAAAGGGGAGTAGTAATTACATATAGATTGTATCTTTTTTGTCTAGGTCTGCCTATTTTGCCCAGGCTTGAAATGAGGCAGCCACTCACGGGCCCCATTCTACCACTAATCATCAGCAAAGAATCTTTGATCTGATTTGTTTCTAAACTGAGCCAGTTCACTCCACCTTAGGCAGCTTGGTGTCTTTGTATTCCTGGGGACTCATTGGACTTTGCTGCAGATATATTATTGGCTTCAGCCCTCTTGAAGCTCAGAACTCTAGAGCTTAAGCAATCTACCATGATCAGTCTTGCCTAGTAGCAGAGATTACAAGTATGCACCACCAAACCCATTACATTTTGGTAGTAGTAGATGAAGTTGGCTAAAGGGATTCATGGGCCAGGATGGTCCAGGAAGGTTGGAGTTCCAAGGATCAGGGAAGTTTAGTAAGGAATTTGAGATGATAAAAGACTCCTGTAGCTGAATCCCTAGAAAATTGACTGTAGGTTCAAGACCTAATAACTCAGATTTTGAGCCTTGGCGATCTCTGCCTTAGGCAATAAATATATGATGCACTGATTGCTGCTTATATACTCTGGAACCTTAGGCTGGTTGCTATAGCTTGGGATCAGAGAGCTTGTATAGGCAGTGGTTACCCTGGTGCCATCTGTTCAAGTGAACTAACTTGGAAAGCTGATAGGTCATGGAAATTGATTCAGAAGTCCCTTTGGTAGTTCTGATGTGCTCCTGGGGTGGGGGGTGTGGGGGGCCTAGATCAAATTAAGTTTCTTTAAGATGATCTGAGACTATATTGGGAGCCCCACTCAAGCTCTGGAATATCAAACCTTCCTAGACTGGAAGCCAGCAAAAGCTTGGAATGGAATCTCTGGCTCCCACTCTGGTTCCAGCTTGACCATGTGGGACTGTAGAAAATTCAGTCACCCCACAACCCCAGGATGCAGAGAGGGAGGATGCCATTTTAATGTGGCTGTGAGACAACTTTAGTAATTCTGTTTGTGTCAGCAGAGATAAATGGGTATAAATATGTTCTGCCAATGAATGGCATGTAGAAACTGCCTTGGGGAGGTTGGTTCTTTAAGGAGAAAGAATTTATATTCTTCAAGTCAAAGAAGGGCAAGAACTTGCTGGACTTTTGGGGCACTACAAAGTACAGTGAGTATTCACCTGAGACTTGTGTCTGTGGTAGAACCTGAAGTACCACTTTGATCTTTATCAAGTGACTCAACTGTTTCTTGCGCCACCTTCTCTATGACTAGATCACTGGGAAAGGGTGGGGTATCATAGGAGTTATAGTCTTGGGACTATATGCTAGGACAAGGGCTAGCTTCTTAAGATAAGAGAGCGTCATGGTTTTAGCAGTCAGCGACTTGGGGTTTAACTCAATGGAAAGTTTTTCTTTTTTCTTTTAAAAGCAGAGGCTAGTAGGCACTACCTGCCTTCTCTGAGGGCTGTAAAAAACTGTGTGTGTGAGTGCCCTAGTCCATATCTGAGGAATCTGGGATGACACTACTTAGTTAAATTGGGACTAGAGATTCCATTCAAAGCTTTAAGTGGTTCTCAATCCAGGGAACTTTTGTATCCTAAGCGTTGCCTAAGGATCTTTCTATTGTCTCAGGACATGGGAGGGCATAAAAATCCCTAGAGATTCATTTTGACTATTTCCCTGCCCCATATTTCTCCAAACTTTTCAGATTGGCTCAAATCTTATTACAAAATCCTGGAGAGATTGGAGACTCTTCATTGTAAAGATCCTCAAGTCTGAAATTATGTCCAATTAGCCCAAGATTCCAGGTTATATAAGCAATCAGTACATACAATATTTATTGCCTATTGTGAAAGTTGCCATGGTTCTAGCCCTGTGCTTTAAGTCTCACTGATTTGTAGGCAGCAGTTTCCTGGGCACCAGTTGGTCTTTGATCTGGTCTAAAGGGAGGGGACAGGAAAGAAATATTTCTTGCAATCAATATACCTTTTAATTCTTTTTATCCCCCCAAAATCATCCTTCATCACTCTTTTTGGGAAAATTCTCCTTCATTTACTTGCTTGAGAAGTATAAAATCTTGTGCTTCATGACATATTCCATTTACCATCTTTTCTCCCTGTAGCCTCCTCTTAGCATCAGAAAGAGGTCCCTTCTTCTATGACAATCATTCTTCAGATGTCTGACTACACATATACTCTTCTAAATTGGCTTCTTTATGAAGTCACTTCTTCTAATCCTTTAATAGCAATTTTGGTTCTTCTGTGAGTTCTTTTCTATTTTTTTATCATCTTTTTGGCAGTATGGAGAACATAAAGTTCTGTGAGTCATTTTTGGTGTGTTTCTAGAGTCTCACCTTATAATCTGTTATTTTGTTGATTCTCATTCAAACTGCTCAGTAATTTTTTGGCCCTGAAATTATTTGACTTGTGCATCTCTTGGAGGTAGAAAGCAGTAGCCACATCATGACAGAGTCGAAGAATCACACACCATTAGATAAACCTAAATGGGAACTTAGAAATCATGTGGTCAATTCTTATTTTGTAGATGAGAAAACTGAGGACCAGAAAGCTATGTGCTATATTCCAGAGCTCCTGACTCCAAAATTAATCCCCCCCTCCCCAAAAGTAATATCCTTATGAAGAAGAATTTGTTACTGCTTGGGTGAGGAGGAAATTATTTTCTCATCAAGTGGACTCTTGGGATATTTCCTTTCTATGGTTTATTCCAGCCTGGCCTTTGGTTTTTAAGCTGTAGAATTAGACTGAAACATTAACCAAAACTTTGACACAAGTGAAGTACAATTGAATAACTATCTCTCTGATGATCTAGATATATTGCCAGATTGTAATATTTGTTTCTTTTTTAATCTTTCATTTCATTTTATTTTTCAATGCACAAGCACATATTTTCTCTCCTTCCTGCCCCCTCATTTAAAAGAAAAAATAAAGTAAAACCCCTCTATCAATCCAAATTCCCACACTGCCCATGTTCAAAAATATTTATCTCATTCTGCCTCTTGAAAATTGACCATTCATATCCTTGACCACTTATTAGCTGGGGAATGGCTCTTCTCCTCACAGTGTAATATTTTTCCATTCATGAATCTCACTTTGCTTTCATTATCATTTGAATATTCTTATGAATAAAACAGGCAGCAAATATTATCAACTCTGTTTTGCAGGTGGGGAAAACAGAGCATTTTAAAGTTAAATTATTTGTCTGAGTAAAGTAGTGAGTCAGTGGCAGGCCAGGATTTAAACTCATGGTCTTCTCTAATTCTCTAGCAATACACTAGCCAGAGAATGTAGAAGTCCAAGTATCAGAATCATTTCTACACTTCTACTCTTACATATTTCCTCTGTCTCTTTTTGAGAAGAAATTTTTTAAAAATCTTGCTTACTGTTACTGGCCTCTATCTCTCCCTACTTGTCCTTTGAAATGGAAACCATGGCTGCCTGGAAAGTCTCCAGGGGCCTTTGCATATGCAGTAACCTGGAGCAAACAGCTGGAAACTTGCCACTGGCTAGAATTGAAGAAAGAAAGTACAAATTATCAGTTTTTCAATTATTGCCCAACTACCTTTCTCCTGATTTACTCCTTATCCTACTGAGTGGGGACTGACTTGGCAGTAATGGTATATGCTGGAGGTTCCAAATGATCTTCACAGAACCCCAAAGGGACAGCTATACCTTTTATCCCTCTGCAGATGTCTTCAACCTCTGACTGATCCTCTTCCCATAGACTCAGACTTTCCTTACTTTTGAAGTGGATCCTTCCATTTGTGTTCTTGATTTCCACTTCTTGTCTCCTGTGAGGTCTTGCTCCTGATTGATAGCATCAATTTTCCTCCTCTTCAAAAAGATCCCTCACCTTTATAAAGTGTTTTATGATTTACAAATTGCTTTCTTCATAAATACTCCAAGCAACTATTATTATTTATATCTCATAATGAAGAAATTGAGGGCTGTCTGGAGAAATTAAGTGATTTACCCAGGGTCATACGCTACTGAGTGATCAAAAGGGGCTCAAAATTCTTTTCTTTTGACTCTGTGACCAGGGCTTTTCATTCTGAACTTCATTGTCTCTCAAACCTCTCTTTAACTGGCCTGAGACTAAGGTGCTGAAATAATCCTTTCTGAATTCCCTAAATATTTTAGAGAGAAAACGTGCGAGAGAAAAGCAGGAAGAAATAGGCTAGCCAGTCCAATTTATTGTCTTCGTTCCTATCACCTTTTCAGGATACCCTTTTCCAAGAAACCCTTTCTCTCTCTTGAATTGGTGATATTAGTGGTATAGTTACTTAAATGGATAAGTATTAAGAAAATTTGGATAGAATTATGTATTTTGCATATCAGAACATTTTATCAAATGCTCTCATCTGAGGAAAAAAGTCTTTCTGTTATTTTCCAACTTTCTAAGTGGTTACTTATGAGAAACTGCTATGTTCAATAAGCTGGCATATTCTGATAGGCCATTTTTATATTATCATTCAGGTATAAGAGAGAAAGTGGTAGAAGGTAGATAGCTACCCTAAAGATAGGTTATAGGCCTGTCAATGATACCCTGGGTAAGTTCACTGAACTTCTTGGTGCTCTAGGCCACTCTAAGACTCTAAAATAATAGAGATGGTGCTGACTAACATTGGTTGAGAGGGTTTCTTCATCCAGGAATTCCCTATACCCTATAGTCAAGTTTGCTGTATAAGGTCTGGGTTAATTTCATGGTTGGTTCTATAAAGTTCTTGTCATAAATGTGAAGCAGCATAGCATAGTAAAGCAGAGAAACAGTATGAAAAGTAGAGAGTTAACCTTGAAGGCAGGAAAACTTGGCTAGGTTCAAGTCTCACCTTTGATACACATTAGCTGTGGTGCCCTGGGAAAGTCACTTAACGTCTCATTAATTTAGGTTGCTCTAAGTTTCAAAGAAGATGCTGACCTAACTGGTAGAAGAAATTTCCTCATCTGGGAGTTTCCCATATCAATGAAATCACAAGTTTAGCCCCTCTCCCACTGCCTATAATCCATGGGATTGAAGCATACTACAATCACCTGTTTGGTCAAACTCTTATTCTTGGCTATTGGTTCCAATTTCCATATTAAAATTTTAATACAGCTTCCAAGTATACAATTATTTTTTTCTCCAAACCAGGAAAGCTTGGATAGGCCTCCCCTTTCTTTGTATGCCTTATAAAAATAAAACATCATTTTGCATATGGACAACTACCAGAACTGTTAGTTTCACAATACTTGCTTAAAATTTAATCTACAGACAAAACCACAAGTTAACTGTTACACCCAAATCTCTCAGCACCACACATACTGGCAATCTCAAATTAAGTCATTTGGTAAAATAGTTACATTTTATTACCTGACTGGAGATAATAATAGTGTAGTGATCCCTGGCCACCTGCCTCGGTATTTATAATTTTTTTGCTAGCCACTAAAGAATTCTCACTGATAAATGACTTGGAAAAATAAATTGGCTCCTCTTTGGATCTTTCATTTATGTATTATTATTCTAAGTTTCCAGAGATAATGGTTGTGAAGCTACTAAGCAAGAAGAACAGTACTAGATGCCTGAATCTCTCTAGGGCAAAATTTTCTGATTAAGCAATGCTAACAGAAACCTGCCATGTTATTGCTTTTGAAAGAAGCTACTTGCAATTATTGTTTTCACACTAATATTCATAAGACAGTTTGCTGGTAGTGCCCAAATAAGTTATACCCTGGCAAATGCTTACTGAGAACATGTTATTCCTCATGGTTTAGTAGGGTATACTACACTCATGGGGTGACTTGGATATTGAGAAGACACTCCTATGTGGGTGTGTATGGGTTGTGTGTGTGCTCATGTGTGCATGCAGTCTTTCATGTGAAAATCCTAAAGTATTAAAAAAAACCAATATCATGAATCTCATTTAACAAAAAGGAAATTAAAGGAGAAGCCAATGACAAAATTTCTATACTTCAAAAGCAAGTTACAAGTCAGAATTCAAGTCTGCTCCTCAATCTACTTTCACCAAATACTGAGCACATTTTATTCTGATACCAAACAAAATTAATAATGCATAGACAGGATCCCCAAAACACACAGTGAAAATCCTGATGAGTTATTTTTCAATAACAGCCTTATAAATAAGATTTTCAAGGAACAAAACTCTCCCTTTATTATTCCTCTTTGCAGTATGAAAGTATGTTATGCAAGATTGAAATGCAATAGTTCGAAATGTTCTTGTTCTACTTGCTAAATCCATTCAACATCCAGGCCAAAGGTCATTATGAAGGCCGCTTCCCAACATGTTTCTAGACAAATAGCAGTTTCTTATAGGTAACTCCTTCTAAATAGCTTTTTTTTCCTTCTAGAAGAATATTTGGATCATCTTTCCAGTGAAGAAATCATGTTTACACTTTAATAATATTCTTAGATTTCATGATCATAACTGTTCTATGAGACATCAGTTGTAAGAGGTCATATTCTTTTAGGCATCTGAGTTGTTTCTGGTTTCACACAATTTTCTAAAGTAGTATTATTCAGAGCAAAAAAAAGAATACAATTCTCAAAGAATGGCATCTCTTCAGATATTTCTGTAGTTAAAAGAATCTTTAGCCTGCTTTCTCAAAAAGATAAGAGGGTGAATACAGTCTACAGTCATCAGATTGCATGACTCAAGTTGTGTGACCTTGAGCAAGTGACTTAAGTTTTTGGGGGTCTCAGGTTTTTCTCTGGAGAAATGAGGGAGTTTAGACAGCTCTTAAAAGTCCAGTGCCTTACTTTTTGACCACACTTTCTTTTCATTTATTTAACTGACACTGGGTTCAAGGACTTCAGTATCACCACAGAAAGCTTTAATTTAAATGAGGCAGGAATCTATAAATCTAGCAAAGGTCAAAAGAATGAATTTTTATTATAAATCTAACATCTCACCTGAAACATTCCAGGGAAACCAGTAAAATAAAAACTAATAATTACTATTCAATTTATTTATTTAACACCTAGAAGGAGCTTCTTTTGATGTGGTGAGACTTTTTCCAAAATGTCCCAATAAGAGGTTTTATTAGAGCAGGATACACTTAAGACCCAAGCATAAAAAAGTCATAGCCCATGAGAACCTAATGGAACCAGAATTTCCAAACCAATAGTTTCCTATAAAATTTTAATTCCTTTAAAATCAATCAAACAAGTATTTATTAAGTAACCACCCTCTGCCAGGCAAATGGATAAAGCATAACAACAGCTTACATTCACACAGTATTTGACAGGTGATGAAGTGCTTTGCTCTTAACCACATGAGGTAGGCAGTAGAAGAAGCATTATTCTCATTTTATGGAGGATAAAAATGTAAGTGACTTGTGCAAGTGTCACACTGTGGTGAAAGACGACTCAAACTTAGCTTTCTGATTTCAAATCTAGTCCTATGCTATATTGCAGGCAGCAAGAAAGGGGAAGAGGGGAACCTCTGAACTGTATTAGTTTGATTAAATTTTTCAAAAAATGATGCCAACTTGTTAAGATTGAAGAAACAAATGGATGAAGGAAAGAAAAAGGTTTTGCTAGCACCATTGCTTTCATGGTTAGTCCAACTCTGAAAGAATCTCCTAGAACATAGAGGAATGTGAAGGGAAAAGTCATGCTGAGGACTAGAGCCTTATTCAGATCTCTAAGAAGAGGCTTAGCATTGAAGTGGATTACTTGTCTAAATAATTATAGGCATCATGTGTTTCACTAGCATCAAACACACACACACACACATACACACACACACACACACACACACACACACACACACACACACACACACACACACACACACACAGTCACATGGCAGAAGTCCAGATCTAATGAGATACTGAATCACCTCAGCTTTGCAGTACGATTCCTGATCTAGCACATGGCAGGAACTGACACTTTGGATACTTCCATGGTTCATTTTTTTTTTTTAGCAGTCCTTTAGATCTTACCTATCACACAGGTTACAAAAATATTTTTCCACTAACAAAGCAGGATGGTGCCAAGGGGAGTGATTTGGAATTCCCCCCTAACTCACTCTAGATTTCTGCCCCCCTTTTCTTCAGGCAACTTTTCCTCTGTATGTACACTGAAAGTTGTTTCAGGTTAAAAAAAAAGATAGAGGAAAGAGAAAAATGATTAGAACTGAAATGCAGATTTAAATGCCTGTTACTCCTGGTTCCTGGGTCATGGATCCCATTTCTCTGACCTGCTTAATAAAAAGGGGTGAGTTCCCCAAAACAAACATTTTGAAGACTTTATGTTTGTGATCAGGACTTGAAGAAGTCATTACTCTTGCTCATGAGACCTATAGGTACTCAACCAGCTCTCAGTGGGGTTTTGTCTTCTTATTTTTTCCATCTCACATCAATATTTATCTCTTACTCTAATCCATGAAGGTTGGTCGGAGCCTCAATCTATTCACCAGATGTATGGGAGCTATTTTTTGATCATTTTTTTTTCTACATGTAGAGTTGTACTTGTAGCTAGTTAGTCAGAAGACTAACTTTTTTTAAATGTTCCTAAGATGAGAAATAAGTCTGTGATTTAAAAGTACAGTATAAGTAATTGCCTTATTTTCCAATGTTATTAGAAGAAAATCATATCATATTTTATCAATCCAACATATATGATTAGTTGCAGCATAATATACATTACTGATCATTAAGATGCCTGTTATTCCCTACTCCATGTTGCTCTAACTTGCACATTCCTATTCAAGTTACTATCTTTACTATTACATATTTCCCAACTTTTTTCCTTTTTAAACCTTTTGTTATTTAGCTTCTTTTCAAAAATTTCTAAATCACTTCAGTTCCTTAAGCTTCTCGTCTTTGTGCCTTTGCTAATTCCATTTGCCCCATCTCTCTGCCTATTAAAATTCAACCCATCATTTAAAGTTTCGTATTTCAGCTGGATGTGATCTTGCCCTTTTCTGAACTCCTTTAGTTCTCATTGTCTGTATCACATACTGTTTTATGCTGTAGTTATCTATGTAATGGGTCACTGGACCAACTAGATGGTAGGCTTTTTGAAGACATGAATCATGCTTTATATTTCTTTCTATTCATTCAATACCTAACACACAGTATATTCTTTGGAAGAAGAGCTAAAGGACAAGTTATTTGTTGGATGCATGAATGTGTGAATGATGTTTTCCTTTTCTGAATTCCTAGCGAGTCACCTAACTTTTTACAGTCAAATATGCTCCATTAAGTACTTCACTTAGAAATATATTTAATCATTTAAACCTGTTGTTGTCACACTTGTATATAAGTTCCTTAAAGGTAGCAACTGTGTCTTTTATGCCATATATCTTCATATTATATAACATTCAATAAATAATGAGTGACTCGAATTGAATCTCTTGAATCTCATAATTCAGATAGATTAAATGAAACAAAAAAGGGAAGAAAAAACCAAATGTTTTTAAGACTTATTGCCTTCTTTTCATTTGTTTATAGTCTTGAAAATATTACTAATATAAACCTTAACAGGTTTGATTTTTCTTACAGATCTGTGCCTTAACTGAAGGATGTGTTATAGCCCATGTAGCCAGAGTATAATGAATCTATGCATATGTATAAACTCAGAAATAAAAATAATTGCTTCTAAAGTGAATTCTAATGCAGGCTAAGAAATCTGATCCAGATTTACCTACTTTTAGAGAGCATATGTAGAATCTGCTCAGTTAGAATAGACTGTTTATGTTGTTTTCTTTCCCTTGACTCACTCTTTCAGAAATTCTAAATCAAAACTTGAAGATTAAATGAAATAATAGATGTAAGATTACTTTGTAAGTGGTAAAACAACAGTCAAATATAAGGCAAATTGAAATTCACAACAGTAATAGAAAATATGAATTTAAGACAAATCTTTAAATGGAAGAAATATACAAATCCTGAAGTTGATGATAGATAATGAGTTTAATCAACACCCCATTATCATCTTCTTCATCACCCAACATATTTGCAAAGTGCTTTGAACTTCCCAAAGTAGTTCTTTCAAAGGAAACAATTGTTATATCCATTCCCACCTTGTAAATGAGGAAACTAAAGCATTTCAAAGTTTCTTAAAGTAAAAGCAGAATTATAGGGTGGATTTAATAAGACAATTTTCTTTGTTCATTAAGAAATGTTACTTTTTAGCCATTCACATTAACTGAAGGCAATTTTGATAGCCATACATTAAAATAAGAATCTGAGGAAGAAAATGTTTTTGTTGGTTTACAGTTTGGCTTTATTCCTATTGATACTATGAAGAGTTTGTTCTTTGAATCACAATAGTTCTAGATTATGGCACGTGGTGATGTGAGCCAGTTCTCTGTTTTCTTGAAAGGAAAAACATTCTCTAGTAATGGAACACTTGGAGGTAACTCATAAATGGAGATGTTAATCATAGAACCACAGAAAGGATTCTCTGTTGACATGGGACACCTGAGAGTGTTTGTTCTACCATATTAGTGGCATTAACTCCCTGGAAGTTTCAATGACTGATTCATGGATGGTCTGACAAGGGGCCACTTGAACCAATATCTTTGATGGCAGCAGATGGCAGAGGAAGATGCATTCGTAATGATACACCACTAACGGTATGCTGGGGACTTCACTTCATGGATGATTTTCCACAGATAAAACTACTCAAAAGATATGGAATGGAGGATGAGAAATGTATAGAGGTAAATAAACTGGTGAATCTTTATATCAGAGTGCAAAGAGAAACAGGTCTGTGGATAGCTTCTATTCGCTTCAGTCCTGCAACGAGTACTTCTGTACGTAGGCAGGTGCTGAAATGAGAGATGCTGAGCTTGGGAAAGGTTAATCTAGTCCTGATATGACAGCTACATTTCTCATCATGGATCATAAAAATCAGATGATTCACTAAGATAGCTACTATATGGCAACACATGTCACAATAAAAATGTCAGTTTTCTGTATTACTTTACAGCATTGGCTAGCTTAGGAATGCTTTCAAGCATGATACCAGTATACTCCATTGCTAAAAAAAATACATAGGCATTTATTAACTGGGACCCACAGTTATATCCAAGTTTGTGAGTCAAGACCAGGTTTTCTAAACTGAGTATTCCTTTAGGAACAGTAATTACTTTTAATATCATGAAATATTTCTATCACAGTAGACAGCAAAGATCAAGAACACTATAGTCCTTTCTTTCTTCCCCCAGTTATTAATTTCTAACTCTCCTTCTTCTTCTTGTCCTCCTCCTCCTCCTCTTTTTTTCTTCTTTTTTCCCTCCCTCCCCTCTCTTCTAATTTCTATGTTGAATTCTCTTTTACTTATTTGATGTTTCAGTCATTACCAATTCTCATACTTCAAAATGGGGAAAGAATGATGAAGAGAATTTGGATGAGTTTAAGAAATGAAACAGAAATAGTTCTGTTGTGGGAACTTATTAAAGACTGCCCAGTCAAATAGAAGCTATGGCTCATGTTTTCCTAACAAAAATCCCAGCATAGAACTGCTACAGAGGCAAGGTACAGAAGTAGGGGATGTGGGGTACTTGAACTATCTAAAGATCTGCTGGAAGTCTTAGTTTACTAAACAACAACAACAACCAAAGAACAGAAAACCAGAGAATCAGATAAATCATTGACTTATATTTCTGAGATAGGGAGAGGAAGCAGTAAATAGAACTCATATTTTGGATTCAGTTCTGACATACAAAAACTGGTGGTTAAAGTGGAAATCATGGGGCTTTGGAAGAAACTATGTTATCTGGGAATTTGCAACAATCAGTATGTTAGACATAAATACAGTTGCTCTAGACTTTGGGAAAATGTATACCAAAAAGTTCAAATGGAAAAAGAATTTCCTATTGATAGATTATGCAGAATACCCTGGACCCCAGAACGTTCTAGGACTTACTCTGAATCATTTAAGACATAATGATCTAGTCATTCACACAAGAAAAACAAACCAGATGATGAATACATATTGCTCAAATTAAGAATGGAGTTGGACAGGCAACCCACTGAGTTAGTTCATCAATGTATCTTGGACCACTGCTACAAATGGACAACAAGCTGTGTGTAAAACTGAATAGGAGGAAGAGACAGGACTGTGTAACATTTCAGAAACTGTGAAATGTTTTCTCTGATCCTAAGCTGTATACTTCCACAAAAACCCATTAACCTTCCATGTACTTTTTATGATGCCAAATGGCTGTGAATTTCAGAAGAGTTGCCACAGCCTCAGAAGAAGAAGAATTGCAAATAACATGAGAGGCAATTGAAAGATGAATGTAAATGGTTTTAGCATATTCATAACAATGAAGGCATGAAGGGACTGGAAGAAGTAAGTTGGCCATGTAACAAAAGTAAATTATAATAGGTAGATGGCCTAAGCATTTCATGTACTGATATCCATAAATATTAAAACAATTACTGGAAGCCTTTTAGAACATTTGGCAGGATCTCTTTTTTGAAGACTTAAAGACATGGACAAGAATAATATAGATTAGAAGGAATGGATAGTTTGTGAGCTCCATGGAAGTGATCTACTGATGAACTCATGGATCTACTGCACTTCTCAAGTAATAGAGAGATAGAAGATCCAGTTCCATTTCTTTATTTAAAGGCTGTATGTTTTAGGACCTATTGCATTGTGGAGTCAAGTGTTCAATGAATATATCATCAAGTGTTCTGATTATGAAGAAAAATTATTTTAAATAATTTTCCTAAGTAATATTAGAGTCAGATTTAAAAAAATATACATATAGATCTTAAACACAGACCATATCAATCTCATTTCATAGATAAATAATTAATAAAGGTCATGTAGTAAATTTAATTTAAGATAGAAAATATTACATTTCAAAAGTAAACACTATCATATTAGGAACAGTTGAGGGAACTGGTGATCTCTAGGGTGGAGAAGAATAACTAAACAAAATAGCTCACAATGATTAAATTGGAAATAAAGAAAATTATCAGAAACTGATCTGTTAAATCATATGATAACAAAACTCTAATAACTTAGAGGAAATGGATGAATAACTAAAAAGAAAATGAACAAGCTATTTATGAACTCCTAAAGGGGGGAAAATTCTATGACCTGATAAATTTGCAAGTGAAGTTTATCAAACATTCAAAGAACAATTCTAATATTTCTACGTAAATGATCTACAATAATAAGATGGACTCTTCCAGTCTCTTCTTATGACACATAATACTGATATCTCAACCAGGAGAGACAAAGCAGAGAAATAAAACCATAGACTAATATTCCTAATGAACACTGACATAAAAATTTTTAATAAAATGCTAGCAAGTAGGCTACAACAACATATTAGGAAGATTTTGAGAAGAAGTAGAAAAAATTAGGACACTAACACACTGTTGGTAGAACTGTGAATTGATCCAATCATTTTGGAGAGCAATCTGGAATTATGCCCAAAGAGTTATTAAACTGTGTACACACTTTGACCCAGTAATATCACTATTAGGTCTGTTTCCCAAAGTGATCAAAAAAGAAGAAAAAGAACCCTAAGATATTTATAGCAGTTCTCTTTGTGATGGCAAAGAACTGGAAACTGAGGGGATAACTGTCAACTGGGGAATGGTTGAAAAAGTTGTGGCATGTAATTGTGATAGAATACTACTGTGCTATAAGAAATTATGAGCAGGCTGATTTTAGGAAAACATGGAAAGACTCAAATGAAATGATGAATAGTGAAATGAGCAGAATCAAGAGAGAATATCATATATACTAACAGCAATGTTATTTAAAGAGTAACTGTGAGTAGAGAACTGAGTCAAACTTACCCAAATGATAAATGGTCAAAGGATATGAACAGGCAGTTTTCAGAGGAAGAAATTAAAGCTATCTATAGTCATATGAAAAAATGCTCAAAATCGCTATTGATTAGAGAGATGCAAATCAAAACAGCTCTGAGGTACCACATCACACCTATCAGATTGGCTAACATGACAAAACAGGAAGATGATAAATGTTGGAGAAGATGTGGAAGAGTTGGAACACTAATTCATTGTTGGTGGAGCTGTGAGCTCATCCAACCATTCTGGAGAGCAATTTGGAACTATGTCCAAAGGGCTACAAAAACATGCATACCCTTTGACCCAGCAATATCACTTCTAGGACTGTATCCCAAAGAGATCATAAAAATGGGAAAGGGTCCCACATGTACAAAAATATTTATAGCAGCTCTCTTTGTGGTGCCCCAAATTGGAAAACAGGGGGATGCCCATCAATTGGGTAATGACTGAACAATTTGTGGTACATGAATGTAATGGAATACTATTATGCTATAAGAAATGATGAACAGGAAGGCTTCAGAGAGACCTGGAAAGATTTATATGAACTGATGCTGAGTGAAAGGAGCAGAACCAGGAGAAATTTGTACACATCAACAATCACGGCATGTGAGGAATTTTTCTGGTAGACTTAGTCCTTCACAGCAATGCAAGCACCTAAAAAATTCCCAATGGATTCTTGAGGCAAAACACCTTCCATATCCAGAGAAAGAACTATGGAACTGGATTGCAGAATGAAATAGACCATTTTCTCTGTTTTATGTTTTGTTTTATGGTTTCTCCCATTCATTTTAGTTCTTCTATGCAATACGACTAAGGTAAAAATGTATTTAATAGAAATGTATGTGTAGAACCTATATAAGATTGCACATTGTCTCAGGGACGGAGTGCACAGGGAGGGAGAAAAGGGGGGACGGAGGGGAGAAAAATCTAAGATACATGGAAGTGATTGTAGAAAACAGAAAACAAAATAATTTTAAAAAAAGAGTAACTGTGAGTGACTAAGCTGTTCTGAGTTACATGAATATTCAAATCAACTACAAAGGAGCTATGAAGGAAGATGTTATTCACCTCCAGAGAAAGAACTGACATAGGACATATCTCTGTCTCTCTCTGTCTGTCTGTCTTTCTGTCTGTCTGTCTCTGTCAAATTCTGGCCTTTTCTAGTGTGGGGTTGGGAGGAAAGGAAACAGCATGGAACTCAAATATAACAAAAAAATAATATAAATACTAAAAAAGAAAGATTATGCACTATGAATAGAATGCAGAATTGGTTAAACACAAGGAAGACCACAAATATAATAAATCATGTTAATAATACAAACAATAAAACTATATGATTATATCAATAGATTACAAAAAAAGCTTTTGGAAAAAATCTATTAAACTCTAGAAATCATAAGAATAAATGAATATTTTCTTATTGTAGTAAATAATATCCATCTAAATCCAAGAATACAAATTATATACAATGGAGAAAAGATAGAGGCCTCTCCAAAAAGGATCAGGGGTAAAGCAAGGATGCCCATTGTCACCACTAATATTTAACAGTGCTAGAAATGCTAACTGTAACAATAAGACAAGAAAGAGAAATTGAGGGAATAAGCATATGCAAAGAGAAAATAAAATTATCACTTTTCAGATCATATAATTTACTTAGAAAACTCTAAAAAGTAAACCAAGATTAAGTGAAATAATAAATATATTTAGCAAAATTGATCAATTTATCCATATACATTATCAGCATTCCTGATTCTTATTGAAGAATCCTTTCTACACTAAGAATATTCAACAGAATAAACTACAAAGAGAAATTCTATATAAAAGTGTAGAAACTGTAAAATATTTGGGAGTGTATCTGCCAAGATGCACTCAGAAATTATAGGAATTCAACTATAAAACATTCTATGCAGAAATAAAGGCAGACCTAAATAACTGGAGAAACATTATCTGTTTGTGAGTAGATCTAGCCAATATCATAAAAAATGACAATACCTAAATTAATTTACTTATTCAGTGAAGTGCAAATTAAATTACCAACGGAATATCATAAAGAGCTAAAAAAGATAAATTCACATGGAGGAAAAAAAGATCAAGAATCTTAAGAGTCATAACAAAAAGTGGGAAGGAAAGGGGTCTATTAGTTCCAGATTTCAAACTCTAGTTTGACAATTCAAATCATTAAAATGATTTGGTACTGGTTAAAAAATAGAGAGGTTGAACACTGGAAAAGACTAGGTACGTAATATACAGAAGCAAATATAGTAGCATGGTCTTTGTTTAAACCCAAAGGTCTCAATTATCGGGAGGACTCACTATTTGACAAAAACCACAGGGAAAAGTGGATAGCTCTTGGCAGAAATTAGATTTGGATCAGTATTTCACACCAAATGTATACATGAGTTGATATAAAAGGTCACATCTCAAACAAGGATGAAACTACTTTTCATTCAGATGGGGGAAGAATTCATGACTAAATACTAAAGAGGATCACTCAAGATAAAAGAGACAGTTTGAACTATGCAAAATTAAAGTGTTGGTATGTGCAAATCTAACAGTCAAAATTAGAAGGGAAATAAGTAAATGGGGGAAAAATCTTTGTAGCAAATTTCTCTCATATCCAAGCTACATAATGAACTGATTCAAATTTATGAAACTAGGAGTCATTCTCTAACAGATAAATGGTCAAAAGTTAGGAACAATTTTCCAAGTAAGAAATCAAAGCTATCAACAACCATATAAGATGCTTTAAATTACTAGCAATTAGAAAAATAAAAATTCAAGAAACTTTCAAGATCTACTTTATACTCATAAGACTGGCAAAGGTGACAAAAAGAGAATATGACAGATGACAGAGGAGCTGTAAGAAAATGGGTAAACTAGAGTGTTGCTTGTGGAGCTGTGATTTGGTCTGGCTGTCGTGGACAGCAATTTGGAATTACATCCCCCAAAGTTACTAAACTATATATACCCTTTGATCCAGCTATACCACCAATAGGCACATATCCCAAAGAGATCAAGGAAAGAGAATCATCTATCCATACAAAAATATTTATAGCAGCTCCTTTTGTAGTAGTTAGAATAGGAAAACTAAAGGACTTTCTTCCAATGAGGGAATGGCTAAACAAATTATGGCATGTGAATATAAAAGGATATTATTATGCTATATGAAATGGACAGTTTCAGAGAAAAGACCTCTACATACAGATGAAGTGCCAAGTGAGAGAATTAGAAGAACAATTTATAAAATGACAACATTATATAGAAAATAACTTTGAAAGACTTTGGAACTCTGATTAATGCAACCATAAATCATGAATCCAGAAGACTGAAGATGACACAGCTGCTCACCTTCAGTCACAGAGTTGGTGAACTTAACAAGTAGAGGGAGAAATACATTCCGGGCATGGCTGACATGGGAATTTGTTTTGTTGAACTAAGAATTTATGTTTAAGATCAGGGTTTTCTTTTCTTTTTATCTTTTCATCATTCAATGGGGAGAGGAGAGAGCATAGGGAAGGTAGACTATAATTAAGATAAATTATAAGATTAAGATAAATAACAATAGAAAATTATGAATGCCAGAACTAGGGTGGAGTTTTCATGAATGGAGAGGAGACTGATGTCAAAGATGTTATGGAGGTATGATTGACAAGGTGTGGCAATTGATAGGATAGAAAAGCGCATAAAAGAGTGACTTCAAGAGTGTCTGGGTGACTACAAGGATGGTTCTTAATAATATCCCTTCTGGCTCTCTTCTGATTCTTTGATTCCATGAGTCCAAGGAGAGTTCTGAAAGCTCCCTGGTCTGGACACCGATCACCAATTGGTCTAGGCCTTCGAGACTAGACTCAGAAGAAAGAGTATGAAAGGTAGCAGAAAAATGTTCATTTCAAAACAAAAGTTTTTATAAATCACAATATCAGAGAAGGCTAAATATGAAATTTAATCTTCCCTGACAGCAGATTAAAATAGATTCATCTTCATGCAAAGTCCTAGAATAACAGGTTTTCCCCTTTCCTATACCTCCTTATACTTTAATGGAGCACAGAGGTTGGTAAAGAATTCAGTCCAATCCAATGTAACTAGCATTTATAGGCTGTCCTCAAGTACCTCACACTTTACGCGGGAAGGCAAAGCATGTACTCCAAGGCATCTTCCAGCTTTAAATCCATGATCTTATGATCCTGTGAATATGAATAGGCTGGAGTACTATTTATTTTTGTTGTTTAGTCATTTTAGTCATGTCTGACTCTTCGTGACTTCAGCTGGGGTTTTCTTAGAAGAGATATTGGAGTGATTTGTCCTTCTCTAACTCATTTTTACAGATTTGAACTTAGATCTTTCTCACTCTAGGCCTGGTAGTCAGTCTATCCACTGTGCTACATAGGAGAACTAATTGTGGTATAGTGCAAAGAGCCCTGAATTTGGGGATCAGAAAACCTCAGCTCACAAATCATTTAATCTCAAGTTCTTCTACAATTAAAATAAAATAATGCAACTAGAGGATTCGAAAGGGTTCTTCCATCTCTGCCATTTTGTGTTTTTTAATTTATTCCAAAGCAATATAGACTTGTGAGACAGTACAGAAGAGCAGAGACATAAGTGCGGAGGGATTCCAAGTCTTAGAAAACCTGGGCAAAAGTACAGATGTAGGAGATGGGATGGAATGTCCAGGGACAACCTAGTAAGTCAGACAAGTCGAAACAAGGTACCAAGTCTAGCAGCCTCTATACAACAGGCCTTGTGCTGGAGTCTGTGAGAAGCAAAAGAGAGAGGAGAAAACAGAACCTTGGCTCTTGGAGACTTGTTGAAAACACGTGACTTACATATCTGACAATCAGGAAGCATTGCAGGATAGTATGTGCATTCTGATGTAGTCTTTTTTTCTTAATAGTATTTTATTTTTTCCAATTATATGTAAAGATAATTTTCAATATTCATTTTTGTAAAATTTTGAGTTCTAAATTTTTCTCCCTCTCTTCACTCACCCCTCACCAAGACAGCAAGCAATCTGATACAGATTATACATGTACAATCACGTTAAACATATTTCCACATTAGTCATGTTGTGAAAGAAGAATCAGAACAAAAAGAAAAAAAAGAACCATGAGAAAGAAAAAAAAAACCTAAAAAAGTGAAAATAGTATCCTTCAATCTGCATTCAGACTCTTCTTCTGGATGTGGTTAGCATTTTCCTTCATGAGTCTTTTGGAATGGTCTTAACATGGTATTGCTGAGAAGAACTAAGTCTATCACAGGTAACCCTCACACAACGCTGCTGTTACTGTGTACAATGTTCCCCTGGTTCTGCTCACTTCACCCCGCATCAGTTCATATAAATCCTTCTGATGAAGTTTATGCATAGCATATGTTATAGTCAGTACCTAGGTGATAGTACTCACTGTATGAGTATATATATTCTATGTGTAGTACTACATACTATAGTATGTATACATATATTTGCATATACATATGATACAAGTATATTCTGTTCATGGGTGTAGAATGTATTATGTGCTATTTGGGATAAGTGTAGTTATGTACTATGTATAGCATACAAGAAAGACAAAATATTTAATATCTTCTCTTGACAACTTTGAACATGTGAGACAGGGCTAAATTGTTACAAGGTATTTTAATATTTTAGATGTATTTGTGTAACACATATGTGACACATATATAATGTATATATATATAAAACATGTAGCACTTGGGTAGCTTATATAGTATGAATGTATGGAATGCATGTTAACTTCATATAAACAACATATACCTATTACATAATACGTGTGTGGTATGTTCAAATGAAGTATATTGTATACATAGTCAATATATACACACTATTATACTTAGTACCGATGTAGTATTTGCTGTAGTAACGCAAATACATGTAAACTATGGAGTATATACTAAATTCATATATAACCTTTATATAATTTATGTATATATACGATGTATCTGTCCTATGCATATATGTAAAATACTTCAGAAATCTCTAATATCATTTCCTTTTAGAAATTTTTATGCAATAGATTGAAACAGACTTCATTCAAAAAAGCCTTAATAGCTACAAAAACTTCACACTTCACATGTGTTTGATTTGTGAGTTCCCCTTCACCGATGAGGATCTCAATTAGAAGATAAAGGAGTATGGTCCTTTAATATTTCATTCATCCATCCAGACCATCTTGTGATCTGCCCAGTTACTTCCACTGCCTTGCTTCTCTCCAGCTGGACCATTTGTGCTGGATGTTTAGTATTCATATGCTGAGGAAAGTAATTATTCACTTTTGGAATTCTGGCCTTGGGGTAGAGGCATTTTTGATTGGTAACTGAGTGCAAACTTCTGTAGCCCACTATATTTAGCTGGTCCTAGACCGTATGAGACCATACTTCACAATGCAGCTAGATTTAAACCTTGCCATCTTGCCATCTGCCCAGCTAGCTACAAGTGTTTTGTTTTTCCTCCCTCCCTTCTTGCTCTGGGCATAGAAATTAGAATCCAAGTTCCTTGAGGGATGAACGGTGTCACTACTTATATCATCAGCATTTATCACAATACCTGGCACAAAGTCAAATTTTTATAAGTGCTTTTTCATTCATTCATTCATTCATTCATTTTTCAGAGATTTTGTAGAAACAATTTTAAAACTCAGTGGAAAACTGGATCACATGATCTCTAAAATCTCTTTCAATACAAGATTTATGATAATACAGACATATCTTTTGTGTTAGTGTGGACTTGGGTGGAAAATCTGGAAGTTGTATTCTGGGAGTGTTCTTTGGCTGGTCTGTGCCCAATGGTATAGGCATTTTAGCTACATTGCGCCTCTGTAGCCCATGACTATGTGTTGTATAATCTCCATGAAGAGATCATGAGGAAATCAATTGTTATAGTAACTACAGACAGTTACTCATTCACATTATATACTCACACAAGACGATCTGGATACATACAGAGGTCTATCAATCCCAAACATTTATAGATACCTAATTTTATTTGGCACTGGGTACTATTATGAAAAAGAATTGTTTAGAACTAATTCCCATTTTCTAAGAGCAAACATATACTTGAATGGATGAATACAGGCAGAGCACTGGGTGGGAAAGGGGGGGGGTTAGTAGCTGGTTGATAGAAAAAAATATATATGTATATATGTATGTATACATATATATATATTTATATAAATGAGAAGGCAGTGTCTAGAGTGCTATACTTGGAATTCTGCCTCTGGAACTTACTAGCTATGTAACTCAGGCAAAGTTCCTTCATCTTTCTGAGTCTCAGTTTTCTCATCAATAAAATGGGGGAGTTGGACTAGCTAGACTCTAAGGTACCTTCCAGCTTCCAGTCTATGATTCTGTATGTCTTGCCCCCTTCCATAGCCTCCATAGGTGATACTAGTTACTAATGATCTATTACTTGTCTAATACAGTTAACATTCTTAAGGACGTTCAGTAGGACAGTAGTTAGTGATTTGAAAATTTTCACGTATGACACTCAGGAAAATGAAGGTAGCCTTTAGTAAAAAGTTAATTTTTACTGAAGCATTTAAAATGTTAAAACCAGCACCTACTCTCCTGAGTTAGCACATGTTAACTTGGAAGGGGAGATTTCATTTAAACTGTAGCTGTGATGTGTCACTGTTGAAACAATGGACAGTATATGTAAAACTTACAACAGAGTATACTTCATTGCATACCACAGATGTACCTCACATCGAACCTTCCTTGCCAAAAGTGCCTGCCTATGTAATCTTGTGGAAGCAGGTATTTAAATAACACATTTAAGCAAATTACTTGTTTGCTGTTTTATGTGCACAGCTCAAACATCCTGGCTCAGGCTTGCCTGGGGAGCTACTACTAATCATTTCTGGTGAAATCATAAGCCATGTGAAAGATAGATGATGCCAAGGATCCAAATGCCATCTGAGTTGCATAGGAACATGAAACAGGCATTCTAAATATAGCCAGTGGACACCAAACTCCACACAACTGGACAGATTCTTAAAAGAATTTTTTGTTTTGATAGCACCTTCACTTTCAAATACATTTCTCTTTCACCCCCCAAGAGAGTTATCTTTTATAATAAACAATAAAAATGGGAGAGGGGGGAGAAACAGAGAGAGACACAGCAACAGAAGGAGAGAGGAAGGGAGAGAATGAAGGACAGGAAGGAGGGAGAGAGAGAGCAGTTTGTAAATACCAAACAACATACATCAACTAAATCTGAAAGAATGTGAAATATTCGTTGTGTAAGATGTTAAAGGAAAGCCCAGTATTTAGACAGCAGGATTACTACAGTGATCTCACCTCTAATCTCACCTGGTGTATGGTGAAGATTCCAAAGCATAGAGCTACACTAACATTTGCTAAAACTAGTACACCTGGTTTCTTACTTACAGTAACATTAAAAACAAAATAGGAGTAAATAAAGACAAATAAGACAAGAAGGGCACCTGAGTTTTCAGAAAGTCTCTTTTTTTTTTTTCAAAGTATTGGGTATATCAGCATTGGTCTTGAACAGGGTTTCTTAACCCTTCTCCATTTTTGTGCCATGGATCCCTTCACAGAGTAATTTTTTTAATGCATGAAATATTTAGAATTATAAAGGAAACCAATTACATTGAAGTAGTTTAACAATTTCAATATAGTGGACCCTAAGTTAAGAACTTCTGTTCTGAAGGACTGACTTAAGGAAGCTTGTGAATGGTACTTCCATTCTACTGGAAGAAAGGAATCTGTAAAGGAAAATACAGAATACTCAGGGCATCTAAATTGGTAAGAACTAGCAGTTGTGTGTAAATATAAATAGATTGTGATCTAAGAGTCAAATGTTGTGATATACTTGATTTCTGTTTCTTTCCAGGTCCATGGAACAAACACAGAATGTAAAACCAGGCTTGTGAAAGTCCCACTTTCCTTCCTCATGCTGCTGAAAGATGGTGTGATGGTTTTAAGGGCTTAGAGCCTAGGCACAATCCACATAAATTAGTTTGTGAGCTGAAAAGAGGTGGAGTAATTCGTGAATATTACAAAGGTAGTAAAAGACAAGCATCATGCAGTAGACAAAGTGTGGGATTTAAAGGCAGTAGACTTGGTTATGAATCCTGATTCAGGCACTTAATGAGCTATGTGATCATGGTAACCTCTAGGCCTCAGTTTCCTCATCTGAAAAAGGGAGATAATTCTTATATTATCCCAGGTTACTATTAGCAAAGTGCTTTGCAAATGTTAAACACTATAGAACATTAATTATTCTTATGGATATAATAGGAAAACAGCAAGTCTCAATGAAGATCGTTAATAGCAAACTCAAATGTCCTCAGTCCAAACACACATTTGGCTAATGTCATAGTTTGTTGTTGCTCCTTTTGTCCAGCCGATGAAGGCTCTTACATAGTTGGACTACTTATTTGTAGCCTACATTTTCTTTGCACAGTAAAATACGCTTGCATTGTACTTTGCAGCATCCTGCTTACTAGCACAGAGAAGGTAATGAATTCAGAGGGTATCTAATAAATGTTAGCTGGGGTTACAAAGATGAAAACATCAATCCTTCTTCTATGGGCTACTAGATAATAATATCAGATTAAAGTAATATTTCTATCTGACTCTTATTTCACAACTTCAAAATGTGTTGTCATGGAAATAGAGAGAATTATGAATGCATTGTTTTTTTAACATACTCTCAAATGAAAATATTATGTATATGTGTTTCAAAACAAAGAAAGGCATTTGCCAAAAATACTACCAGTGACTTTCGTTGGCATATTTTTTTACTTGCAGGTAATTACTTGGAAAGAGTAGTGGCTTTGAAGTTAGAAACCCAGGGTCCAAATAGCAGTACTTGGTTGAGTCTGGATTAAGTCACTTTCTTATTTTCAGTTCCTTCATCTGTATTAAAAAAAGGGGGGTAGGGTGGGGAGGGGTTGAACTAGACGTTTTCTAAGGCCCCCTCCACTTTCAAATCCTGTGATCCAATTCCATTTTCCCAAGTATAATCATATTATTTTACTACAACAGGTAACAATTTCATTTTTATGTCAGATTCAACCAGGAAGCAATGGCAATGCTGTGGCAATCTGTGTACCTCTTTGATTTCTGATTAAGGCAGTAACGACTTAAAAGCCTTTTAAGAAGTTACAACTCAGAAGGTAGGGTGAGGCTGAAAGAATCCAGATGCTGCCTAGGGATAGTCTGAGAAATGGCTGAAAGATAGGGATTTGGGAAACAATTGGCTCTTTTCTGCACAGCAAATTGAATATGCATGTAAATCAGAGGTGGTCATAACATATGGTCCCCGTTTTCTCCCATCTTGACCCTGAGATCAGGCCTGAAGAACCACAAATCCCTCAAAGCATTTTTGCAACTCCTATCTGAGCTGGCCCATGTTGAAAAGAAAGACAGTTATAGCATGATCTTTTTGAAGAAAATAAAAGCCCATTCCTTAAAGTTCCTGACAAGTAGCCACAATGTCCCTAACCTTGCTCTAAAGAAGAGATTCTTAATTCCCTTTCTTGTCAGGGACCCCTTGGCCTCTCTGGTGAGGCCGATGCACCCTTTTTCATAATCACATTTTTAAATGGATAAGACAAATACGATTACAAAGGAAACTGATTATATTTAAATACGGTCCTCAAACATGTTTACAGAACCTAGACTAAGAAGCCCTAAAATTTGCACATAGGACACTCTGGCCTTTTTTTCTAAGCATAAATTAGGAGAGGCTAAATTAACTGAGAGGTAGCCATCACACACGCAAATGAACCTACGAAGCAGGTGCAGTCAGGGAAACTCTGGGGGAGCTTCCAGTCACGGCTCACAGCCCCTCTCCTTCAGGAAACTGGACGATCTTCAAATAGCTTTGCAAATTTAAATTAATTAATGTGCACTACACCCTTGCAATCTCCTTAAACGTTATTGTCTTTGTTTTACATTTAAGGAAGCAGGCAAGTTAAGTGGCTTGATGAAGGCCATTCAAGAAGTGAGGAGTGAGGCTGGGAAATGAGAACCACCTGGTCAGGCAGATGTCTGTGCCCAGTGGGCTACAGGATGTGTGCAATTGGCTCAGCAATCCAGGAAGGAGGAGGGGACTTGGACAATTGATGCTCTTGCTACCCTGGAGCAGAGAAGCTACTGAGTCAGAGGGACCTCATTTGCCAGTGACTTGCTGACAAAGAGGCCAGAGGAGCTAAGTATTCTAGCTGTCAGACACATTCCACAGGGGTGATGCCTCCTCTTCCAGCAATGGGTCAGTGCTTGACTGCTCTATGATGCCTTATGATGGGTTTATTAGCGTTAGTAAAACGGCAGCACTTTTGGCATCTGTATGCCCAGCACCACTCCAGGGAGGATCCAGAGGTATCTTCTTTCTCAAAATTCTATTTTAAGTTTAATGCTCTCTCCTGTACCTAAGGTTAAAGTTGTGGGGAGGAAGGCACTGGCTTTTGAACTCCTGGCCAATCAGCCTCCTGTCTCAAATGCTGGATTGCTTTGATCCCAAGACAACTGGTAAAAATAAGAAAGATGGAAAAGCCATGAAAATGGAAAATGAGAAAATAGTAAATGGAGGGGAAGAGAGAGAAGTTCCTGGCATGGAAGATGCCATCTTAGGGCATCTTACTAAGAAGCCCAAAGTGAGGAAAAGGAAGAAATGATTGAGAAGCAGAAGTCTGGGGCATCTTGAGAGATGAGAAAATAGTTGAGAAAGAGGTGGATGCTATAGGAGGATAACAGAGAAAGAAGGAAGTTAAAGAGATTGGGCCCCAGAAGTGAGAGGAAGGAGAAGGCTTGGAGGCTAAGAGAGAGATGGAAGATCAAATAGATGGAGAAGAAGTGGAGACAAAAGAAACATTTAGAAGCAGTTTTAGATGATACAGGGAAAAGAGGGGAAGCAGATTTTCATGATTACCATGGGATAAGAGGGTGTCAAAAGTTTCTGGTATCCAAGAAATAACTAATGATTTAATTTTCTTCTAACAGAAAGGCTTCAACCTTTAGTGGTAAATTGTGCTTGAATATTTATAAGAATATACCTATGGATTGAAAAGAAGTAGACAAAGCAGGAAAGTATGTTCTTCAGTCTTCCCTCATTGATCAACTGCTTTATACCTGCAGAACAAGAAGGCTAAAGCCAGGCATAGCAATGAGATCAGGATGACAGCTACAAAACTGGGATAAGAACCTGGGATTTCATTGGTATAGGAAACTCCCAAATGAAGATACTTTCTTCTCCATTGGAGGTCACAGTCTTTGAAGGGTGGGCTCACATGGAGGCTGAGTGCTTGGAAGATATCCATTAACCTAGATCCTCAGTAAGGAATCTCTGTTAGAAGGGTTCTTAGACTGGCCAATGAACCTCATACAAGTGTTAAATGTAATAACTGCCCTTGACTCTGGACCTTCAATCAGTTCCAAAATCAATCCAATATTGTGTAGTTCTGATCTTTCTTCTCTAAAAGGGGGTGTAGGAGAGATGTCAAATTCTTTGCTCAAATCCAGATACTCAATGTCTAGAGCATTTCCCTGATCTAGTGATCTAATAACCCTGTTCCCCGCCCCCCCCCCCCCCCGCCCCGTGCAAAAAAAGAAGTTAATTTGGCGAAAAAAAGCTAGAGGAAATTAGATGGTACAGTGGATGGAATGATGAACTTAGAATCAAAAGGTTCTGAGCTCCAATCTGGCCTCAGATGCTTATTATCTCTATAACCTCTAGGTAAGTCACTTCATCTTTTGGGCCTCATCTGTAAAATAGGGATTATAATAGCACCTACACGTCAGCATTGCTGTGAAGAAAAATGAGGTATATTTGTAAGACACATTACAAATCTTAAAGTGCTATTACAAACGCCTGCTATTATTAAATCCTATTAGGAAAATTGTTAGTTTAACAGTCTCTTCATTCACATTCCCTTTTATTCTGTCCTATGTAATCAAAACAACAAGAAATTTCTTAGAGAGCAATTTTAACTGAAATCTGCACCAGAAAAAGTAAGTTACTTAAAATGTCATAGTCTATTGACTATCTCAAAAAATTCAAGTTAATGCTCCTTTAGTTTGAAGATAATTTTAAGTCTGATAATCTTTTTTTAAGAAAATGGCTTAGAAATGTTACTTATTCTTATACTCAGACTTGCTTTAACTTGGTTATGTTTTTGATATCTTTATAAAGTTATTTTAAAGATCTCATATTTACTCTCCACTCAAAGTTCTATGATGTTTTTTGGCCAAAACAATAAAGTTCTGCTCTAAATTGCTGGCACAGATAAAGTTTTAGGAATTATTTATGAATTTTGTTTATTTGGGTTATTCTTATCTTATTCCCATATACATGGATGATCAAGAATGAGTGTAAGTCATGTACATTCCACACGCCTGTTCAGTCATACCTACTTAATTGAGAAGAATAGAAATTCCATTTCCTTATCCGATGGAGGTGGCAAGTATTTGTGGGATGTGTCACATTTAAAAAAGAAAAGTATCTTCTTAAGAGGATTCTGAATCTAGGCCATTTGACTCATTGACTAGACGTAAACCTAACACAAATTATCAGATGTTATTTGGGTATAGGTTACAAGTGGCCAGCTTGATAATAGCTTCATAGAGTCAAAGATTTAGAAATGAAAGTAATCTTCAAGATTATCTATTCCAACTCCTTCAATTTATAGTTGCAGAAACTGAGGCCTGGAGAGTTTAATGACATATACGTAGTGACTGGCAGAATTAGGATTTGAACCCAGGTCCTTTGACTCCCTATGTAGTATTCTCTACAAAGTACTACATTACAGTTAATCCTTATCATTTGTGGTAAAGTTCCACAAAGTCACCATGAAAACTGAATTAGAAAATATTGAACCACTACTCCTAGGTGAAATACAGGGTTAGGTTTCTGTGAGCTTCTGGTCACATTTATTTTAGCACTTTCTGGAGCAGCCTTACATACAAACCAGTAAACTTCCTCTTTCTTTTTCTGGATGTTCTGCATTGTTGATTCATTAACACTAAATTGAAATCCAGCATGTAACTCATGCCTGAACAAAGCTTATCTAACACATATATTGTCTTCGTATGGCACATCACAGCCTTCTTGCACCTAGGAACACTAGACAGCACTTTAGCACTACACTTGCGGGCCATTTTAAACAACAAAAAGCACAAAAATGTGAAAAACATCACATTAAATAGATTACGAAGGGGACACCTGTTTACAGGATAAGAGCTGAAATAAGAAGGCAGAGAGTCACGTTGTTTGACCTCAGCCAGGAAGGCATGTATAGCAGGCAACTCAAATGTTTCACCTTCAGCACCTGTCCACAAATGATTGCAAAAGCACTGCAAATACTGACTTTGGGGTTACAAATACATTTTAGAGGACAGACAAATTCACCAAATATACAGACGAGATTGACTGTACCACCTTCATAAGTAATTTAATTTGTGACACTATCAGTACTAAAATGTTGGAGGCTAAACTAAAATGTGGGTTCCCAGTCTGCTGTAGTGCCCAGGAAGACATCTCATCACTTCCCACCTGGTTGCTCCACTGGACTTCTCCATTTTTTCCAGAAACTTATTTTCCTGCAAGATCCAATCAGCTCTGAAACTCACACCTCCTCAATACTCCTTGCTCCTGGGGTCCCTTTCTCCTTCTGATTGGAGAAGGTAGATTGTAGATATTGGAGAGCTCTTTCCAGACCCTTCTCATTTCCCAACTTGCAGGAATGAATCATGGCCCCAGCTGGGTACCCAGTAAACTTTTCAGCTTCCTTTTATGCGTTCTCTTTACTATGAGACAGTAAGCTCCTTGAGGATAGGGGCTGTCTTTTGCCTTTCTTATCCCCCGTGCTTATCACAGTGTCTGGCATATAGTAGGTACTTAATAAATACTTATTGACTGACTGACTAGTGCTAGTCTAAAAATTAGAAGAAAAATGTTAATGTTTAATGCTTTAGCATAATGATTAAATAGAATATCCCATTTACTATCACACATTTAAGAATACAGATTCTTTTATCTCACTACCATCCAAATTACTGCATAGTAAAACATGTCAAGAATGGGATCAAAATCATTCTAATTACACTAGTAATAAAATTCACCTTACTGGAAAGCTGTGGAAAACTTAGTCCATTTAATACAGATATTTAATGATGATGGTGATAAAGAATTTAATAGCTTCAGTATGTCCGGGCGTAATTATTATTTATACATTGCACATGTGGTATACGTATATATACATGTATGTATGTGTGTGTGCATGTGTATATACACATATATAGTTTGATTTCCATACATCTATCTCTCAATATAGATATATTATCAAGAGTATGATTCATTGAATTAGCAACTGGTGGTTTGGCTTATCTTTGACAGTATATTCAAAGGTAGTTTATACTTTTAAGGGCATGATGTAGATTAGTGGTATGGCCACATATTGACTTAGAAAACCACAAATTAACGTTATCTATGTTGAACTATATTTTTATGTATTTTGTCAAACACTTTGCAGTTACATTTTTAATCTGGAGTCTTAAATCTGGAGTTTTAAATCCAGAGTCTGATACCTCTCATGTAAATAATCATAATTATTTCCATGTACAGAGGAAAAAATGGGTTTACTTAGGAACTGAAAGTGATAAATGAAGCCTTAAAGTAAAAGTATAGTCACATATAATTTAGACTTTAAAAAAAAGGAAATAATAAGGATGTAAAATCTTATTGTTCCTACTTTTGTAACATCTCTTGAATCTGTCCCCTTCTCTCCACTCATGTGGCTATCACCTTAGTTGAGGTTCCCATCATCTCTCACCTGGACTGTTGCAAGTCTTCTTGCTTTGAGTCTCTCTCCAATCCAATCCAATCCATCCTCCATATAACTGCTAAAGAGATTTTCCTGAAGTGCAGGTCAGGTCATATCATACCCCTACTCCATAAACTCCAGAGGCTTTATGTCCTTTAGGATCAAATATAAGCTCTTCTGCTTGGCAGTCAGAACTCTTCATAACTGGCCTGCTTTGGCTTATCAGCTGCCCCTTCATGCATGCTAGGACCCAGCTTAACTGTCAATATTAACCCTTCTTCATACCTAGTACTCCATCTCCCATCTCGGTTTGTGATCCATGACTCTTGGACTCCTTAGTTTCCTTCAGAGTCCCGCTCAACTTCCACCTTCCTCATGAAACTTTTCCTGATTGTTATAACTCCTAGCTCCTCATCCCCACTGGTCAAATTACCTTGTATATTTAATTTCTGTACTGTTGTCCTCCCGAGAGACTGTAAGCTCCTTTAGGGCAGGAACTGTTTCATTTTGGTCTTTATATTCCTGGGATCTAGCATTGTGCCTAGAATATGATAGTTACTTAATACATGCTTGTTGATTGACTGATCTCACCTTAGATTCAATTTGTGTATTTTTCTGTTCTGTTATTGTGCTGAGGAAAAAGTCTCATGGTAAGAACATTGGTCTTGAAGTGCGAAGCCCTGGATATGTTTATTTGGTTTGAAATAGTTGTTAGCTGTGGGATCAGGAACAAGTCACAACAACTAACTTTTCTGAGACTAAGTATCCTCATCCATAAAATGGGGCTAATAATACTAGAACTTTCACTACCAACCTCACAGGCTTGTGATGAGGAAAGTGCTTTGTAAACCACAAAATGTTATATAAATGTGAGGAATTATATTGGAGAAGACTCTACTTTGGGGAGGGAGCATCAAGAATGAGAATCTGGCTAGGATTCATAATAATAATAGTGATGATGGCCATCATTTATAAAATGGTCTAAGGTTTGTATTTGATCCTCATAATAACCTTTGAAGTAAATATTATTATCCCTATTTTAGAGATGAGGAAAACGGAGGTGAGATCTGACCCAAGGTCAGTTTCACTCCTGACTTGCTAGACAGTCTACATTCATTCCAGGGCACCATGTTGTCTTTTATAAGCCTAAGAGAGATTTTCTTTTTCTTTTTGTCTTCATTAATACACACACATGTGCACACGCACACACACACACATACACACACTCTGGACATAAGAACAGATGGCCTTTTTTTTTACCTTTTGTTCTTGAGAATTTCTTGGGGACAAAAATTGTACTTCTTTTCATCTTTAAATCCTTAGCTTTGAATGTGGTAGATGTTTAATACATGTCTTGCGAGTTTAATTTCTTCATGACATTTTAGCCCTGCCTAGCACTAGCCATTACGTAAACAGTGCTCGGTTAGGTGTTAGGTTCAAAGATTAGGAGGAAAGGGCAAGAGAGAAAAATTCTGGGGGCACAAGAAGAATTAAAGGCAATGGTCCAGTGAAAAATAATGAGCTTTTTAATTCTCAGGGTAAGATTATTTATTGAAAAATAGGTATAGAAGAATACTGGTGTACTATGACGTGTGGTGCAGTGAAGAGAGTGCCCAAGTCTGGAGTGAGAGAGACTCATTTTCCTCAGTTCAAATCTGGCCTCAGACACTAGGTGTGTGACCCTGGGCAAGTCACTTAACCCTATTTGCCTCAGTTTCCTCATGAGCTGGAGAAAGAAATGGCAAACTACTCCAGTATCTTTGCCAAGAAAAACCAAATGGGTTCATAAGAGTCAGACATGACTGATAAATGACTGAAAGATAGGATAAATGGACTCCTGGATAAACAGAACATTCATAAACCTAATCATATCCTACAGACATTGGGTCAATTTGTCTACAGAAAACCAAAGAATTCTTTTGAAAAGTGAGGAACCTTTTTGTAAAGCAAATAATCATCTTTAATTTGTGTTTTGTAATTCTGCATTTTTGTTTATTAAGATAAAGGTAAGACATACTTGTATTCATTAATAATTAGGTCATCAATAAATGCTGGTAAAATTAAATTTTACTTCATTTCATGCCCCAGAGCCTTCTGGGATAGACTTTTCCCTAGCCATACTGAAACAGTCCACTTCATTCTCATCGCCATCATTAAATATCTTTATTTAATGGGCTAGCTTCCATATAGCTTTCCAGTAACATAAATGGTGCTGTCCCCTATGCTAATATTTCAGGTTTAAACTACACCTTGATATAAAAAGAAGACAAATACCTTTCATTGTCTTCCTATGTGACTAATTACTTTAGATTATTTTCAGAATCAGATGGATACCAGTAAATCACAAGTATTACTGGTAGGCCTTCAAGTTCCTAATATGAAAATATATTTAAGTATTTACATAGCATTATATCACTATCATTAGCCCAAATTTATTGAGGTTCCACAGGGTACAGGGCATTATGGGATTGCAAAATATTGTTTAAATGGTCCCCTGCCCTCAAGGAATTATGTAACAGTTAGGAATAATTATTGTAATTTATGACACTTTTTACATTTTTTGGTCCTCAAAGTTCTCAGTGTCCTTGTATCCTCAGGACTAAGTAAATCAAGTGGAATGATGCTGCAGATCAGGATCTTACTTTTCAATTACTTTTCTTTGACAACAGTGAACTCAGCCAGAGCCCCATGCCATTTATTCTCCTCATGCATTTCTTCTACATTCCACTTAGACATCTGTAGTTCATCATGTCAACCGCCTAACTCATCAGCAAGCTTTTACAGAGAACCCACTGGGTGAAGGGCACTAGGCTGTGCACTGTGGGAGATTACTGAGGACACGTTTTGTGGCCTTACACATCGAAGATTTCATGAGGCTCAGCTAGACAAGTGACACCAAAGAGACAATCCTTGGGAGAGGGAAACCTTGGCCTAGACTTGACTTTGCCTACACTGTGCCCTGGCAATTGAACTGCCTTCTCAAACTCAACAAGGTCATCTGTTGAAAGGTTTGTGGGAGCAAGGATCTTCAACAAACTGCCTGATAATGGACCAAGATTGATCAAAGTCTAACCATTTTGCCTTATCTATCTAGAATCATAATTCAGGCATGAAGTCACCCCTAGGTTTGCTCCTCCCCACCATTAAATTCCATTCAATCACAACACACAAAATGCAGTCCATGCTTAGGCAGCCAGATGTTATCATCACAGGCCTTTCCGTATAAACTGATGCTGAAACCTGAGTGGTTGATGAGACTAGCTAAGCAGTTGTACCTTTGACCTGATTGCATTAAACTTGCCCTATCAATTTAAGCTTAGTATAAACACCATTTCCCAGAGTCCCTCATGGCTTCAGCGGTGAGAAGAAGCTGACTAAGCCTAAACATTTTTTAACAGCAATCTTGTCTTACAACACCAAGGGGATTTGCTATGTATCTAGGGCTTTATAAAACCATATGAACATGCTGAAAGAATTAAAGTCCTTTAAAAACGAAAAATTGATGGTGACAGTCTTTTCTGAAAACCAGTTTGTGTAATGACAGCCCAAGATAAGTTGGAAAGTAGTCTCAAGCAGCTTCTTATATGTAATTTTTTAAGTGACAGATTTTTATTAGATTCAAATAGTGTTTTTCTCTTCTGAAATGTTTGTTCTAAGATTGTCATTTCAATAAAAATCGAAAATATGCTCTAAATTTTAGTAAGCTGGACTTTTTAGAAGGACTTCAACATCTTCACCTTCCCAGCTAAGTTTCTTTCAAATGAAAATTTGGACATTCCCTGTTTGGTTTCTTGGGCAGTGCCATTGTAATTCTTTCCATATTAGTGAGCAGGCAACATCTTAACAAAGAAATTCCAGCTGCGTGCTACAAGAAATTACATCAGTATGTTGTTTGTTTACTCATTGTATTTCAAATGAATAGCCCAGAGAGATCCATAAAGCACAGAGATACTACTTTGGAATTTGTATGGAAATACTGAAACAAGGATATTTCAGAAGATGATACATGGAGAGATTGACATTATTTTTCTAATGGCAAGATCTGCTTTCTGATGACTAATTATTAAAAAAAAAAAATGGACAGGGGAAGGGTCAAATGGTCCCTTTCAGCAAAGATGAGAAGATAGCTGCTCAGCAAATGACCTCTGTCAGACTTACAATCTATTATAGAAGTAGTATTGATCTCCCCAAACCTAAGTTATCATTCTGTGGCTAGGTGATCCTTTGGAAAATATGCACAAAAAGATGAAGGTTTAACGTGTTTTAACAAAAATCCTAAAACATCAGAATAGAACACTCACTGTTTAGGAAAAATCACAAAGTGAAGAAGACATAGTTTTGAAATTAGGCTTCCTGGCCAAATTCCCTCAGTTACTTCTAGTAGCTTTGTCACCTGATTTTCTTAAACTCATACTTGAGGGTCAATCTAGCAGAATGACACCATTTGGAAATGAACAGCTAATTTAGTACAAGAGATTAAACTGGTATGATCTAGATTTAGTAAGAAATCAAAATCAAAACTGAAAATGAATACACTTATTGACTCAAATGAAAATCAAGTATGTTGTGTTAGTGAATGAAGGAAGACTGTTCTGAAACTTTGAAAGCTAAATTTGAAGTCTATAGGAATACTATTTTTTTTTCTTTTCTACAGATAGTGGATAAGAAAGGCAGAACAGGTTTTTTACTTTATGGAATGGCAGAAAGAGTTCTCAACAAGGAGTCAAGAAACATGGTCCATAATCCTCCCTTTGCCACTAACCACCTGTGAGAACTTGGCACATTGTAACCTCTCTGAGACTCCACTCTCCTCATCTATGAAAGAAGGGGGTTGGATAAATCTTCCAGTTCTATCAGTCTTTGAATATACAGACTACCTGTTAAGGAAAAAATAAAAGAGGTAAGAAAGACTCTAAAAGTTAGATCAAGTTTGTATTTCATAGGATAAGAATCTTGACCAGTACTATTTAATTTATAAGGAATCAGGCAAAGATCCAATAGGAAACTCATCTATAGTATATAACTTTACCTTTTCTCAAACTCTACCAGAAGTTCTTAATCTGGGGTTCATAAATTTGTTTAAAAAATATTTTGTTAAGTATATTCTAATAGAATTGGTTTCCTTTGTAATCTTATGTGCTTACTCATACACACTTGAGAGTTTATACATTTAAGAACCCTGAGAAGGGACATTCAGGCTTCATCAGACTGTCACAAGGGTCCAGGATGAAAAAAAAAAAAGGTTAAGAATCCCAGAACCAAGTTCTGGAGGAAAAAAGGATAAAGCCAAGACTGACAAAATGATGTTACATGGAATCTGAACTCTAACCTTTCTGATTCAGCTCTCTAATATCATTGAAAGGCCAATCATGAGTTCAGAAATGTAAAACTTGTTTAATTCCTGACAGGAGGAGCAGGAGTCAAAAAAAGTAGTTATCATTCAGTGCCCCTTTGAATTTGAGTTTGCAGTTCCCAGAAGTATTAAATGGGCACAGATATATCTGATCTGGGAAAAACAAATCACATGTGAATTGTGACTACCAAGTGGAAGGATTATTTCTTTTCTTGACCCCACTGCTCTTTGAGTTAACCCCCTCTCTACAATCTGGAGATTTTTCCCCCCTCTTTCCTTCTTATCTATTGTTCCTTCTTATTTGCCCAAGTACTTACCATGATGCTTCTCTCAGGAAAACTTCAATTTACCATTCATTTAATTATGGTTAATAATAAGAACATTATGATTCATTTAATTAGAAGAGAATACCTTGGAAAAAATTGAAATTAGCTAGCCAGGCTTTATTTAAAATAAGGAGTGTTAGAATTTGGCCATTTATTTTTATGGGAGGTCATCTGTCCCAACACCAGCAAGTCTAGCAGGTCATGCTGGTGCTGATATGGAAAGACATTTGAAATTGAAGTCAGAAGACCTGGGTTCAAAACTTGCTTTGGTCACTTATTACCTATGAGCTCTTGGCTAAGTAATTATTTTCTGTGATCTAGTTTCTTCCTTTATAAAATGAGGAGACAGGATTAGATGACTTCAATATTCTTTTGAACTCTAAATCTACAATAATAAAATGCTTCCTGGACTCTTTTTTTTTTTTTAAGCTATAAACTATGTTTAATTCATTTAATTAGAAACAATAACTAGCATTTATATAGTGCTTTGCACTTTGCATATATTATCATATTTAATCTTCAAGACAACTCCCTGAAGCAAATACTAATATTATTCTCATTTTACAGATAAGAGAACTGAGGAGGGCAGAGATGAGGTTGACTTGCCCAAGGTCACACAGTACTAAGTGTCTAAGGTAGGATTTGAACTCCAAATTTAATGCTCTCTTCCCTAAGCCACCTAGCTGTTGCCTGTGCAGTTGGCATCTTCATACTGGGATGAAACAGAAGTCATTCAACTTCAGAATGTTTTTGTCATAAATCAGTGATATTAAGCAACTTTCTAATGTTCATAAGAAATCATCTTGGGACGATGGTGGCTCTGTAGTAACAAGATGATAATCTTGCTAGTATATTTTACTCTCTAGTCTTCATTCTGCATTCCACTCTTCCAAAAGCGGGAGTCATCTGCAGGTCAAACTATGGCCCGAGGTGGCACCTAAACTACTCATTAAAAAAAAAAATTCTTGGTTCTGAATACATGAAAACTATTGCTGTGAGGCTGAATGTCTATGAGCCACACCTCCTGTTTGCTGCTCATCTCTGCCTCCCCTCTCGCCAGAGGATTTCTGCAGTTTGACAGTCATCACACAGCTGCAGGGCTTTCGGAAATTCTAGACAAGGCAGCTCATTTCCATGAAGCGCTCACTTCCCTAGAAATGTGAAAGGCTTTCAGGACCTCGTTCGACTGACCCAGTGAAAAACGCTGAAGGCCGCTTCCTTGCAAACCACAGAGAATGAACCAACAAATGCAAGGCCCCCCAGAACAATATAACCACTCTAAAGCATCAATCAACAGACCTAAACTTATCCTTCTAAAAGCAACCTATGACCTAAAAAGACTTCAGGCTGTTTGAGCCTCATGGTAGGTTTACATCGCTTTCATTTATGAATGCATAGACAAGTTCATGTGTGTGTGTAAGTCTGTGTTTAAAACAAATAACTAACTCTAAACTCCTGCCCAGGGGAAGAGAGACATAGAGCAGAATTTATATAAAGTTGCTTCCCTGTGTCCTAATGAAAAACTGATGAAATCAGCCACAATGATTGGAAAATTCTCATTTTGCTACCAAGATTAATCCCTTAAATTGTTGGGAAAAGTCTAAAGATGCAAGTGTTTTACAAGCTTATGTCCCTCTCCCCCTTAAGCTTATGTACACATGATACAAGTTAATGTCAATATATCTGTGACCTCAGGGATGTATATACATTTTCTCCAGTGATTTACCTCACTGTCCATCCATATTCTGTGGGATTCTCATCTGTGATTTCTAAAGAGATTCCACTCAAGATGTTGGGGCTTCCCTCACATATACTGTAGACATCCCCAAGAAATGTATCTGACACTTCAGAGAGGTGAAAATGTGGTATAACAGAAATAAGTCTCCTACGTGAATAAAAGCCAAGAATTTTTGTATGTTCCCAAATAAATGTGCAGCTAGGTGGCATAGTGCATAGAGCACCCAGGCCTGGAGTCAGGAAGAGCTGAGTTCAGATCTGGCCTTAGATGTAACCATTTGCCTCAGTTTCCTCATCTGCAAAATGAGCTGGAGAAGGAAGTGGCAAACCACTCCAGTATTTTTGCCAAGAAAACCCCAAATGAAGTCATGAAAAGTTGGACACAATTGAAATGAATGAACATCAACAACAAAACAAATGTAAAAAAATAGGCATAATGTTATTTATAAACCATTATAGAAAAAAGGGAAGGATAGCAAGGAACTACCAGGTTGGAAACTCCCCCTACCATTGCAGATTACAACTTGTTCATAACTTAGTAGATAAGTTTTGGGGAGTTATCTGAAGCACATACAAGTTATATGACTTGTCCAGGATCACAAGTAGTATAGGAAGTGAGATTTGAACCCAGAGTTTCTTGATCTCCAGGCTAGCTCTCTGTCTACTATACTAACAAGCTGTTTTTCTTATGATGCAGCACTATCTTCTATTTCAGAAGGCAGCTTGGAGACCAGTGCCAACTGGCCCCATGTGGCAAGATGATTTTGAACATGGGTAGGTAAGCAAGAAAGGGGGAGCGGAGAGAAAGAGACAGAGAGAGAGAGAGAGAGAGAGAGAGAGAGAGAGAGAGCTACATGGAAGAGAGTGAGCAAGTAGTTGCCAGGTGGGTGGGAGAAAGTCAGAAGAGAGTGGGTGGTAAGTGAGAAAGTAGGTGAGTGGTCAGCAAAATGACTACAGGATACTTGTGTGCATGTGTATACATATATGTGTATTTTACATATATGTATATGTATGTATATTTATATACATATGTCTATATGTGTGTGCACAGTTTGTACACATACATATAAACATATACGCAATTCTCATAGTAAGTTTCTCTGAGATTTCCAGTTCTATATCTAGCCCACTGTAACTGAGTTATCAGGTTGACACAGATGAATCTACAAATGTGCTGATTCCCCCAAAGCCAGGTTTAGGACAACAGTATGTTTGTGGGATTTAAGTTACTGAAAGCAAATTCTAAGACTGGTTAAAAAAAAATTCCCAGAGACATGTGACTGAAATAAGTTCCATGTGGGCACTATAATGAATGGACATATTACAACACCAGGGCATAGAACTTCTTTCCAGGTAGGAAAAAAGCCAAAGACATGGCACCAAGTATTATCTGGTATCTCATCAGTTGACAACGTGGAGATAAAGATTTCTGAAACTGATTTCAATACAGTTGCCCTCACTTTATATCCTTCTGCCTCTTCCCCAGGAAATTACCTTGGATTTCTGCCCACTACTGCTATTAAGAATCTTCAGCCCTTCCCACTACCGATGAGAACACCATTCCTTTGTGCCCTCTCTTTTATCTGCTCAGATCAGGAATGACAACTTATCACTCTTCTGTGATCCATTACTAGTCTCAACATTTCAGTGGGGATTCCAAGTGCATTAGCCAATTTCTAATTCTATATTTTGAAACAGAGCATATGACAGTCCAGCAGATCAGCTTATGGCAGCTGGTTGGGGTCCATCCCTTTCCCCACTATCATACTGTACTTCTGGATAAAATAAATGAGGTTTAGGATTTCAGAGGGCTCCTCCAATTTCCGTCCATAAACCCTAAAACCACACTCCATGTCTCCCCTCACATCTTGCGTTGTTCAATCTGTTCAACTTTTGGAGATTGATGACCTTACAAGTTCACGGGCTGATTAGTTTCCAGAAATTATGGGAGCTGACTAGTAAACAATATGGTCCTATCCTACTCTCCCAGTTTTGCCAGCATGAGGATGTTAACTTCCCGAGTACTCCCTTTGCTGAACAATGTTCCCCACAGGTGTTTATTTTCAGCTTGTGATTAACTAGAAGCAAAGAATCTGGGACTTTCATTAGGTCAAATGATTTAAAGTTGGTAATGGTGCTGGTTAGGGAGAGGAAGCAGATATAAGACTGGGTGGTGTGTGAGATGCTTTTACATGAGAAGGTCTGGTATTGTAGCTAAAGGAAATTCTACTTGGAAGATTAAAATTCATTTCATCATTTGCTTTTCCCACTGACACATTTACAGAGTCTCCCGGGAAGGAATTTTCTAAGGGTAATTCATTAAAAATACTTCTCACTGCTACCACTGCCACCACGAACAAAAATAAATTTAACCCATTCCCATTACCACAAACACTGTTGTAGGCAGTGAAAAATACAATTCAGTCATCTGAGTAGTAGGGGGCTTTATTTTGTAATTAAAGTGTACACTCATCACCATACTTCTAGCTTCCTGGACCACAATGCTTCTCAGAGGAATAACACATTGTCTTGAGGAAATACCATAAAAACAATAATAACCAAAAATTTCATCTCAGAATATGGTTCTATTCCTAATGTAACATACAGAAACTGGGCAAAACATGAAGATTCTACATGCATTGTTACTTCTGTGTCAAGTGAGAACAGTAGTGATCACATACTTATGACCTGAAGCCCAAGATCCAGGAGAGGTAACTTTTTGAAGTCTAATTTTGGCACTGACTCAAAACTTATGCAAAAAACCTTGCATCCTTCTTGCTAGGGCATATGGATTGTTCTAGACAGTGGGAGTGTGTGGGAAAGCTGTTTGCAAAATATAAATAGAGACAATGATAATGACTATATTTATTTACAGGTGACAATGGCATTCAATAATTGAGGCCAGCTGACATAATGGTTGAGCGCCTGAACCTTCATGGTGACTTTCATGTTGTTCTATCTGAATGTCATCTCAGGCAAACATGTCACTAATTAAAACAGAAATTCCATTCAAATCTGTTTGCTGATTTCCTTCTTTCTGGCAACCACTGAGCATATGCATTTTGTGATCTATTAAATGCACATCCAGCAATGAACCTAAAACTATTTACATCTATATGGGGGTAGAGTACTCACTGGCTTTAGATTCAGAAGGCCAAAGTAAAAATCCCTGTTTGGCCCTCTTCTAGCTAAGGGTCCCTTGGGGAAGTCACTTACTTGTCTAAGTGTTAATTTCCTTACACAGAGAACGAGAGGGTTGGGTCTAGATGATGTCCAAGGTCTCTTCCAGCTCTCAGTCCTATGATTGCTCTGTGACGCATGCTACAGTCATGCATGATTATTACTAACCTTGGCCTACTGCAAGTTGCTACATTTCAGTGTGCAACATATTTTGATCATGTAGAGAGAATGTTTTATTGGAGCCAAATGAGATCTTGAGATCTCCTGACAGCAAAGCACAGGAGCTTCAAAGGGATTTCTGCTCAACTGGAATCGTCATTACAAAACAGATTTTACTTCTATTGTTAGCCAGACCACAATAGAGGCAGACACTGCCAAGATAAATGCTCTTGAAATCTCCTCCATATATTACCTTTGAACAATTAATTGGTCTTATGGAAAAAAAAAGAATGAAAGATTGACAATGGAATACATTGTTCTTTGATGTTACAGTGAACAAATCACAGTCACATTGTGCAAATATCTGCCAAATTGATAATTAATTTAAACCAGCCTTTAATTTGACACTTAATCCTGAGTGTCATAAGCACCAGCATATGCTCAGCCTGTAGATTATCCACTCCGACTAAATGAAAAGGAAGAAATTCAACTGCCTGAGAAAACATCACACCTTAACCTAAGCTCAGTGCTGACCAACTGGGTTCAAGTATTTCTCGGTTGCTGTACAAGCTCTCGACATACGGGTCTTACTGATGGTGAAATCCACCTACTTGATGTTCTTCCAGGATCATCTAAATCAGTCACCCAGATATGACTACTGATAGGCAGCTTGGTGACTAAGTTGGGGCAGAGTATTCTGCAGTGGTTAAATCCAGAACTGAGAGCTGGCATTGTTTTCATCTCTTCGTGTATTTTCCCTCACAGAAATCAGTTTAACAATCATTTTCCAAGTGCCCACCATGTGCCAAATGCCATGTTAGATGCTCAAAGACAAAAATGAAACAGTTCCTTCCCGCAAAGAGCTTTCATTTTACTGGTGTGGAAGGGAGGACACCAATATGTGAATAATTAAGTAAAGAAGTGATTTCAGAAGGGAGGGAGGGAGGAAGAGAGAGAGAGAGAGAGGAAGAGAGAGAGAGAGAGAGAGAGAGAGAGAGAGAGAGAGAGAGAGAGAGAGAGAGAGAGAGAGAGAAGTGCACTAGCAATGGGAAAGATCAGAGGTGGCCAAGAGGCACAGGGGAGGAAGAGATCCTGGAAGTACATGGGATGGGCTACATAAAGGCCCAGAGAATAGGGAGGAGGGCAGGTGGTTGGAACTAGGAAAGAGTATGTGAAGGGGATTAGTATGAAAAACATCTGGAAAGGTAAGTTAGGAGACAGATTGTGGAGGGCTTTAAATGTCAGGCTGAGAAGTTAATATTTTATATTAGAGGCAGAAGGGGGCCACTAAAAGCTTTCGAGTTGGCCAGTGACATGGTCCTACACAAACATCAGATTCGGCTCTCGCTGTGGCTCTCTGTGTCAACTTGCCCCTAAAAGATACTGTTCAGATTAAGCCATGGAAGTCACACTTCTAGTTTGAATCTCACCCCTGAACTGCTGTAAAGTCTTAGGACAATTTCTCTGTGACTCCCCGAAGTGAAATCAGTTATCCAATTCTCTCCATTGGGGTGCTGTTAAGAAGGTAAATGGTGATATTGAGACAATGCTTTGAGATCCTCAGGTGACAGGGGCTTATAAAGGCAAAGCACTAATAGCATAATTTCCTAAAGGTATGTCATGTTTTAGGTAGCTAGGTGATGCAGTGCATAGAGCATCTGGAGTCAGGAAGACCTGAATTTGAAGCCCACCTCAGAGAACTTGGGCAAGTCACTTAACTCTGCCTCAGTTTCCATAGCTATAAAATGAGCTAGAGGAGGAAATGGCAAACCACTCCAGTATCTTTGCCAAGAAAACCCTAAATGGGGTCATGAAGAGTCAGATACGACTGAGTAATCACTACCGCCACCGCTACCACCACCACCATCTTTTAAACTGTGGTCACAGCTGGAGAATTGTGCCCTTTTGTAAATATTATGGAAGCTAGGTGGTACAATGGTTAGCATTCTGGGCCTGGAGTAGAGAAGACCTGGGTTCAAATGTGACCTCAGATACTTACTAGTTAGATGACCCTGGACAAGCCACTTAACCTCTGTGTGCCTCAGTTTCCTCATCTATAAAATGGGGATGATAATAATAGCATCTATCACCCAGGGTTGTTGTGAGGATGAAATGAGATAAGAATTATAAACCACTTGGCACAGTGCCCACAACTTTGTAAATGCCATATAAATGTTAGTAGTAATGAATGTTATTATTATTCAGGAAGATTCATCTTCCTGAATTCCTCAGACACTTAACAGCTGTGTGACCCTGGTCAAGTCACTTAACCAGTTGCCTCAGCTTCCTCATCTGTAAAATGAGCTGGAGAAGGAAATGGCAAACCACTCCAGTATCTTTGTCAAGAAAACCCCAAATTGGGTCACAAAGAGTCAGACATGACTGAATGACTGAACAACAAATTCATGACTCAAAGCTCACTGAGACATCACAATTTCTTGCCTTTCCCAAGTAATCTAAAGTTATTTTGGGACAGAGTACTCTGAATGATGTTTCCTAAAAAAAAGTTCCATGAATGGGCCAGATATAATTTAACTCTTACTCTGGTCTCTCTGACAAGTCCCATTTTCTGGTGCCTAGGGGGTAAGGCAGCTAAAGAAAATCTGAGAGGGGGGTGGCATTTGATGGTGCATAACGTGCATGTCAATGAAGTGAGAGGCATGCAGTCACACATCTGCCTTTTGGCAGCATCCTGCTGCCCAGGCATGCTGTTACTAGTCTCAGTGTGACAAAAGCTTTCACTCTGCTGACATGCATGACATCACACTGCAACCCCTGTCACCCTGTGGGATAAGCCACTTAACAATTTCCATTTGGCTGTGCTCTGTCATGCACAGTACTCCAAAGTGACTGAAAGAAGAACTAACTGGTCTTGTTTTGCTCACAACCAGAAGTTGGGAGATATAATAAATGGTTTCCCACTAAAAAACAAAAACTAAAACCAAACCAAAACAAAAACACAACAGTGTGATTTTAAGCCAGGCAGCAGCCTGTCACTAAATGAGAAATAGATCTAAATAGAAAATGGGGACCTCCCTCCCAATAAGCCAATGTGGAGAGGGGCGACTGGATCGCTATACTCAGGCTATCCTGGCTACCTGGCTTTCTTGCTCCAGTTTAAAAGTAAAAATGTGTAACATTCCAAAGAAGCTGAATGGCTTCTGGTTTTGGCAGGACGTATTTGAAGAAAACAACTGGATGGATCTTCCATCCCTAAAACTTTATGAGCTTCTGCGTTTCCTTTAGATATGAAATACATATGAAAGGGTGATCATAATGGCATTTCTGGGTCATTGTTATGCAACCTAAGCACTTATAATGGGCTAGATCTCTGACCTTCTCTTTCCAAGCCTTAAATTAAGTTCTTTGGTCTCAATCAAAAAGCCTGCCTGTCCTTAATTCCTAACCTGATACAATTATGATGTAAGCATACACATTTATGAAAAGGTTGATAAGGAAGCATTTCCTTTATTTGATAATACTATTCAAAGGCAAAAAAATATCCAGGCAGGGAATAAATCATTCATCTTAAAGAACAAACTCATTCCACCTCTCCTTTCTCTCCATTCCTTTCCCCCACTCCCCCACTCTCCCCACCCCTCCTAATTGATAGTCAGTGAGTGAGTCACTCTTGGTCAGGTTCACAGACAAAAGCCTCTGGATTGCTTGTCACTGAGTCAGGTTTCTACTGCTGCCATATCTTAGGCACCTTATCCAATCAGGCAGACAGAGAAGACAGAAGGGAAAGAAAAAGAATGGGGCCCTGTGTTTGGAAATAACTATTGTTAATTTGATTGGTTTCCTTCTACTGCAGGATGATTTCCTATAGAGTAATTTTAAATGTTTTAGGAGGTGAATTTCAACTACTTTGGAAAATGAGCTCTTCGCCTCTGAGATCTCAGAGAGCAGGAATCTTTTGGAGAAATGAGCTGAGGCCTAGGACACAGAATCGGAAGTTCCAGTCTAATCTCTTACTGAATTTTGATTTTACTTGTGTCTTTTTGCTATTTCATCCTTGCAAGGTGAATACATCACTGATCCAAAAAAGAAGCCACACTTTCTCCTTCAGATTGCTTTGTGAAGTGGACTCAGAATTATCTTTTTGTATCTATACTGATTTTTTTTTTTAATTTGAAAGAGATCTCATTTCAGCAGGCATGTATATTCTCAAGGGAGGCCTATATTCAGACTAACACGGTATAATACCTCACATTATTGTTACTCCTCATAACAACCCTGGAAGGGAGGTAGTGCAGAGATCATTATTTCCATTTTACTGAATTGATGAGAAATCTGAGGCTTAAAAAAATGTGAGTGATTTGCTTATGGTCATTCAACTTAGTAAGTATCTGAGCCAGCACTTGAGTCAAAATTTTCCAGTTCCAAGATTCCTGTTATATATAATACTATACTAGACTTGGGAAGAAAGGTGTAAGACAGATCTGCAAAAAGAATTGGCATTATTTCACTCACTGCTATTTCCTTTTTTTATTTTTCAGTTAATACAAAAGAAAACCTTTGAAAAAAGAAGATAAGAAAAACACAGAATTCCAACTTTTATTTCCACCTTGAGAGAAGCAGCAGTCATGCAGGGCTACCATATAGTGCCAGTTTCCAGAAAAGAAAGTATACTTTTTAATGAGGCTTTGCATGTTTCCTGTGTTCTGATTTTAGTTCAGAAGCCATTTTCACTGAAGGAAGATACTAGGCTGCTGGACTAAAGCTAGCCATAGATGGGGAGTAATAAAGTAGAACTGGGAATGGTAAGAACAGGGACATAAAAAAGTGTAGGATTGAAGAGCTCACTGTGCATGTGCTCAAATCCTATGTCCTATCACCTATAGGGGTTTCTCCCACAAAGCATGTTAACTCCCTACTTTGAGCTATAAACTTGCATTCACACATGACTAGTCACTTGAGGTGCCATTGAAACCACATGGGAAAGGAACTCTTGATCTCTGGCTTACAGGGTTTCATTTCTCATAAAGTACTCTGACATGAGGAAATATGTGGAAACTTCCCTTTCTCTACTACTTACCTACCTCAAGGAAAGGTAGTGAAACTTATTAATGTTTGTAAAGTACCTTTAGACACTTGGATAAAAAATGATACAGGAGTGCCAAGTATTATGATTTTCCGTTTCAACTATCTTAATAGAACAGTTCTTTGTTGTCTAAGTGACATTAGTAATAAAATAAAAAAAACCTTAAAATGTAATTAAAAGCTACTTGACTCTATATATCTTCTCTGCCTTTATGCTGACAGATCACTAATGCTAAAGCTTCTAGTGCTAGGCTGATGGGCTTTTAAGACCTGAGACGAACAGGAATGGAAGCCAATGACAGGATAATTTGGTGCTCCCAGCTTTCACCAGAAAATACAGCAGGTGAGCAATGAACAAGAGTTAGAAAGGGCCGGGCTGGGGGCAGAAAAGTTCAGCAGGAGGAGAGAGAAGATGAGAGTGAAATTTGAAAAGGAACAGAGTCACCAACGTGGAATTCTTAGGCTTCAGATGAAAAAATGTTGGGCAGCTTAATTAATAATGTTGGGAAAACAGATTTCCACATCAGCCATGTCTGAAAACATTTGTCTCTTCCAGCATTTTAAGCGTGTTGCTTCTCCTTCAGGAGTCTGGAGCTGTGTTTCGTCTTCTTCTTTGGGACTAATGGTTTATCAGCATTCTAAAGCCTTTCAAAGTTGCTTTTCTCTAAACTGTTGTTTTTCAGTTGTTTTTTAGTCATGTCTGAGTCTTCATGAGTCCAAGGGATTTTCTTGGCAAAGATATGGGAGTGATTTGCCATTTCCTTCTCCAGCTCATTTTACAGACAAGGAAACTGAGGCAAATAGGTTTAAGTGACTTACCCAGAGCCACACAGCTAGTAAGTGTCTGAGGCCAGATTTGAACTCAGGAAGATCAATCTTCCTGACCTTCCAGAACTAGCACTCTATCCACTGTGCCCCTTATCAAGTACCTACTATCTGCCAGTCCCTGGGCTAGGGTATGGGAAACACAGATAAAAACAAGATGGTTTCTGCCTCAAGGAGCTTATATTCTATTGGGGGAACCAACATATGTCCATATAGGCAAATACAAACTGTATAGAAATTAAAATGATTTTTTAGTTAGTTCCTTGCCCCATCCCCCTGCAAAATTATTTTAATTTGCATAGAGCTTGTATTTACTTATATGTACACATGTTGGTTCCCGCAATAAAATCAAGAAAGATGCAACCTGGGAGTATCTTTCTGGCATGGGGGATAGCCTGGGCAAAGACAGAAGATGGGATAGTAAGTAGGTCAGTCTAGCTAAAATGTTACCTAAAGGGGGAGTACTATGTAATAAGCCTAGACTTGTGTGCTCTAATCAGATTGTTGAGGTGTTCACATGCCACAGGAGATTGTATGTCATCCTAGAGGCAATGGGGAACCACTGGAGCCTGGGGGGGGGGCAGGGGAGTGATGGGGAGACACGCCTTATCAGTATCAAGTCAGCAGCCGTATGTAGGATAGCCAGGGGAACTGAGAGACTGGACCCAAAGAGACCAATTAGGAAGCTACTCGAAGGGAACAGGGAAGATGTGCTGAGAGCCTGAAGTAGAGGGGCTGAGGTTTGAGTGGAGAGAGAGGGTGGTAGAAAAAGTAAGCCTTGTCACCTGAGTGGACTTCCAGGCTAAGAGAGGGTGACTCTGAGATCCTGAACCAGTGACAATGAATTAATTAAACAACCTTAATTTCTATCTCCCATTCAAGGGTAAGTAGTCATAAAGCAAGAGATGAATAGTTATTTTCTCACACATATTTTGGGTGTGTTTTTCTTACTCCAGCTTTTATACAGTGACAATAGTAGGGTAGGAACTAATTAATGGAGGCTTTTTCAGGAAGGAGGAGCACAGGTCCAAGAGCAAGACTAAAGTTACTCTCTGTGCCATGTACTCTGTTGCCAAATAGTTTTTATGGATGGAAATGCCCTAAAAAGTTGCTGGGTTGTTTTTTTTTTTGCTGCTGAACACTGTCTAGAGTGTTCAGTTAATGTTATGACTTGTCTGGTTCCCACAGAAGGAGGAATCCTGCCAAATATTTGTAAATTTGTCCTTAAGAATGTAATCAGGGAAACCACACCCAGATGCAAGTGTATGGCTGCAGCATAGTTCAGATATTCTACTTTTACCTTAAACATCACGTCAGTAGGCAAGACTTGAAGACTAGTTGAGGGAACCAATGAATGGGTAAAGCAGATGATAAGGGCAAATGAACAATTAACAATTTGTCTGTGATGCCCTGCACAAGATTTTCTTCTTCACTGCTTATTGACGTGCATCGTTCTCTATGAGTCTATGAATCCCTACTAGATACTCCAAATCATTTCCACCTTTTGCATTTATGGATGATCTCTGAAGCCTACCTGAAAGAAGAGCTTTTCCAGCTTGGTCTGATTATCCCAACTGTGTAAAGATCTCTCCTTGCTTCTCACAGTTAAGAATATGAAGACACTTTCTACATGGATGTGATGTATGGGGGGAAAAAAGGTGTTTTAATTTGGGCAGTTCTTGACATTGATCCTTCTTGTATAGCCCAGCCAATCAATCATATGCTTTTTTTTTTTTTAATAAGAAAAGAGTTTAAAACAAAGATTCTTAATCTTTTTTTGTGTGTAATGGACCCCTCTGGGAGTCTGCTGAAGCCTATGGATCTTTTCTCAGAATAATGCTTTTAAATACATAAAATAAAATACATAGGATTACAAAGGAAACCAATTTTACTGAAATGTAACTGTTTAAATATTGGAAAAAAAATCTGACACCCCAGGGCTAAGAACTCCTTATTTAAAGAGTTATACTTTTATGTATCAGTAGAAGAAAATACATTAAATATGTCTGCCTTTGACACAAATATCACTCACAAGGTATGACTGAATGAATTTCACCAAGTCACAAAAGACCTTAGTGATCACTTAGTTCACTCCTCATTCAAGAAATGAGGTCCTGAGAGGTGAAGAGGTTTGTCCAAAGTCATGCAGAGCTGGTAGATTTTCCATTAATTGGTTTTATGATTTTGGGTAAATCACTTCAATTCTCTCAGCCTGTTACCTATCTAAAAAGTAATCAGGCTGAACTAGAAGATTTCTAAGGCCTCTTCCAGCTCCATAATTCTTTGCTCATATGTTGTTGAAAGACGGAAAGCCTAAATTTAGATCTCATTATGAGTCAGACAACGGGTAACAGCAGCGCCATCTGTTGAAAGTTTCCAAAACTTCATTTTATAAAGTCCTCAGACAATTACTGTAATAAAGAAAAAACTTGAATCACAGCAGCATCAGATAGGGAGAGCGAAAGCGACGTTAGAAATAACCTAATTCAATCCCTTCATTTATAAATAAGTAAAATGAGAGGCGTGAGGAGGTCAAGGTCTGATGAGAGTGGACTAGGTAGGATTGTCCCCGTCCCCCACCACCCCTGTCCCCCATGAAATGAGGGGGGATGGTGGGAGAAGTAGAATGGGACCTAAAGGTTATGCTATGTTCTTTGGACATTTTAGTGACATCAAAGAAGGAAAAGAATGGTTTGTGCCACAATCCCAACCCACTAGTGGTTTTCTAATACTTGCTGGATGAAGTGCAACCTCCTGACTCAGAGTCTTCAAGGTCCTCTACCAGTTACCAGTCTACTGTTCTACCACTTTGCTCTCTTTTCTGATGTCTTTTTTCTTCCTATTTCATGTTTACTGCCCATAGCCATCTTTCTTTCTCATGCCAGATGTCGTCTCTACCATTTGTTTTATTTTAAAGTATATAATAAATTCCATATGTTACTTTCAAAACTGCCTTGCTGCTTTGTGCTTCTCTCTAGTTTCTTCTATGTATTAAAAAAAGTTTCAATATTCCTCTGGGGGGGGGCATTACTATTGCTACCCCCACTCCCAAAACACAAATGCAGAAAAAAAAAAACCCAACACCCTTAGAACAAACAAGAATAGATCAGCAAAATGTGTCCATGTCCAAAAATGAATCTATCTGAATGCTGAGTCCCATGCCTCTCCTTCAGAAGGTGGGAAGCAAGATTCATTGTATGTCCTCTGGAGATGTCTTAGTTACTGCTTTCATTAGAGTTCTTAAATCTCTCAGAGTTACTGATATTTACAATGTTGCCACTGTATAAATGTTCTCTTGGTTCTCATTTCACGTGGTTCCTACTTCCTTAGGATTTTCTGAAGTTATTTTTGGGCTCTGGAGGTTATACCAATGAGATCTGACAGGGTTCAGTGATGGGACTGCATGGGTGTCTATCATCTGAGAACCAACCTTGCTCACTTCAGAAGGACTCATCAACAGGAAGGGGTCTCCCAACAGATAACTTCTTTTTTGTCCAAAACCACCCATGAAAATTGTCTACTGAGGTACAGAGGGACTTCAATCTGAATCAATGGAGGGGGTTACTACCAATGATGAAATCATGAATCTTCTGGATGTACAGAATAAAGTTCTCGACTACAAATGATCAAAAATATATATTCAGAGAAGGGATGTTAGAAAGCATCTGGTGCAACATTCTCATTTTGTAGGTGAGGAAATGAAAGTTTAGAAAAATTAAAGGATTTTCCCAAGTTCACATAGCTAGCTAGTCACAGAGGTTAGGTGAGGAGGTTAGGTGAGGAGGCCAGATATTTGTAAAAACTGCTTAGTACTTCCATTTCCTCATATAGTAGGTGCTATATAAATGTATATTTTCCCTCCACCCCACCCCTTTGCAATCCTTTATAGTTCATTTTATGTATTTAAATACGTAATTCTGCCAAAGAGGTCTATGATACAAAGAAGTCTAAAGATCTTACCTTAGATGATAGATAATATACTTTCTGGCTTGAAATCCTGTAATCTTAGGTGAGCCATCAGAGGGAGAGTCTGTTCCTTTTATGCCTCACTCTCTTACTTTGACCTAAGGTTTTCAACATTACTCTTCCTTAACAAGCAAGGAAAAAGGGAAAGCCCCATAAAATTAGTTAAATGTAGGCCTTCAATTATGCAATGAATGCAATAAATGCTTTAAAGCCTTTCACTGATATTATAAATTAACTTTTTAGTCTATGAATGAACTATGACTTCTGACTGTTACCTAACAATGTAGCAATAGAGATACTATACCCCTGAGTCACAGCTAGTGTGGAACTGAGATTACAGTAGGCATAAGAAAAAAAATTACACCCCCATCTTTTCGTCAGATATGCCCATATCACCTGATGCTTTACATGAGCATGGCACAGAAGTGTCTGTGAGCACACGCACGCACACACACACACACACGCACACTGCCAACTCCAGCCAAATTAAACTTGAAACTTATGATTTCTTTCTCACTCACTGCCTTACAAATCATCTTACCTTTTTCTCGTTTCACTTCCAAGATCCTGAGTTCTGAAATATTTCTCTTTGATCCCAACATCCTAACTTTTAATTCATATAACTCTGACTCACAGTGAGCCTGGGACACTGAGTGAGTCAAGACTTTCAGTCTTTGCATTGATCCCTATCCTTTTGCTCTGAAGAAGTGGCCTTATTTGCCTCTCTATCCAATTTTGACCTGGTAAATTGTCCATTTCAACTATGTTCTAAATGGTAATCAAGAAGATTGGGAGACAAAGGGATAAAAAGGGATGGAATGGAAATTTGTGATGAAATTAACTTTGCACTATTTCCTGTGTAACTTGGGTAAATAACTATTGGGAGGAGGGCATAACACTCTCAAAACTTAAAAGAGATTATAATGAACAAAGATATGCAATTTTCTGCTAGTTTCCCAACTATATTAGAGACAAGGTGATGCAATAGATAGAGTGCCTGTCTAGACCTGAGTTCAGATTTGACCTTAGACACTAGTTGTGTGACTCTGGATAAGTCACTTAACCCTGTTTGCCTTCGTTTCCTCATCTGTCAAATGAACTGGAGAAGGAAATGGCAAACCACTTTATTATCTTTGCCAAGAAAACCCCAAAGGAGGTCAAAAACAGTTGGGCTTCACTGAAATGATTCAACAGCAACAAATCAAGGAGAGAAGAACAAATTATATAACTATGATGTTCATTGTACTGTTTCTGTCCCTTTGACATTTCTGAATTTTTATTTTTTTTTTGCCTTGTAAGCCGCTTAATGAACCACAGAACATCACTTTACAGTCACATCTAATTTATGATTAAAACCAGGATTGCTCAGCGTCATTATAGACCTCATTCGCTACATTTGGCTATGAGTATTTTTCCACTACTTCCAAAAATTACACCCAGTCTCAAAGGATGAAGATTTGCCGCCACTCAAGGTATTAAAAAGAATGTGCTGCCACCTATAAAGCAAATTCCAAAAGCCTTTTGAGCAACAGCAATTTTGGTGGTCTAAGGGTACAGCTAGCAGAGGACACTACTTTAAAGAAGACAATACGCATGCCTGTTTAAAATCAAACCAAACCAAACCAAACCAGAACAACCCCAGCACAGTACCTTTTTTTGCTTTTTAACACAAGTAGCCTGTGTGAGTATCATTTTCAATTAATCAAAAAGCATTGGTTAGGCTCTTACTAAGTTCTGAGTATTATAATAAGCACAGGAGATATAAAGAAAAAGCAAAAACTGTCCCTGACCTCAAGGAACTTACATTCTAATAGAGGAAAAAGCATCAATATAAGCAGTTAGATAAGTCAGTCAGCCAACTGGTATTTACTCAATGTTAGCTTAATTTATTAAGTGCCAGCTGGAATGCTACGTGAAGACACATTTAGAGGAGATGGTAGGTAACCTGAGAAGGGAAGGTATTAGCAGTTGGGATGCCCGGAAAAGGCCTCCTGGAGAAGGTATTGTTGGAGATCAGACTTGAAGGAAGCAGGGATTCGAAGAGATGGAAATGAGGGAGATCAGTACAGGCGTAAGGCACAGAGACAGAAGATGGATTGTTATATGTGGAGAATGGCAAGTAGGCCAGTATAGCTGGACCACAAGGGACTAATAATTAAGAACATAGGAAAGGGCCAGGTTGAGAAGGGCTTTAAATGTCAAGATGGGGAGTTTATATTTGATGCTACTGGAAATATGGACACACTGTAGTTTATTGATGTGTGTGTGTTGTGTGTGTGTGTGTGTGTGTGTGTGTGTGTATGTGAAAGAGACAGGGAAAGAGAGAGAGACATGGTCAGACCTATGCTTTAGGAAAATCATACTGGCAGTTGTGTAGAGGATGAATTGGAGTGAACAGAAACTTGAGACAGAAAATTCAATTAGAAGGCTATAACCTGACTAGTCTGGTTCTGACAATGCTCTACATCCAGCATTTCTAAAACTTTGTTATATAGAACAAATATCTGTTTTCCATAATATGAATAGAGGTTGCCATGAGCAAAATTTCAGTACTAGTGATGTTTTTCCCTTTAAAATATTTAATATGAATTTATGTATATTAAAAAAAAAAAGACTTGTCATGTGAGGCATTTTTTCCCCCAATTAAAAAGGCTCACTCTACTCCAAAACTTCCCTGACTTCCCTTTCTTTTATGTAGGGGATCATGGTCCCTTGACCCTCTATTTATGGATTCTGTTTATATATTCTAAGTCCTCAAATATTCTATGACCAAACTAGTTCGAAAGAAGCTGTTCCAATTATTTAATCAACCCTTAAAAACTGAGCCCTTATTCCATGAAAAACTCTGTCTTCCATGGAGGAGTATGCAGTACAAAAGAATATGAGGCAGTATGGGGGAGATAAAGGTAATTGAGATGCAGTCTTTAGTCTAGTTGGGAAGGTAAAATGAACATGGCAAAACAAAAAGAACTCCCTTCCCCCAAATAAAAAAAAAAAAAACTGAACTATCCGGGCAGTAAAAAATAAGAGGAAGTCAAGTGGCTGTTGCAGAGGAGCAGGGAGTGGATAGTGTGTCCAAGAAGGCATTGCAGAGGAGGTTGTACATGGAAGAGGAGGTTTTGACAGGTACCAAGGCTCTTGATAGACACAGAGATGTGGAAAGAGAAGTCCATGTGAGTGAAACAATAGTGAAGACACAGCAAAGGGCAATCACATTTTGGGGAGATTTAGGATAGACTAACTTGTTTGAAGTGGAGACTTCCTAGAGGGAAGTAGCAGTAAATAAGGATAAAAGGATAGACTGGAGCCAAATTACTGAGGGCCTGAAGGCTTTAGAAATTTGGACTTTACTCAGTGGCTATGAGAAGCTATTGAAAGTTTTCCAGTAAGGGAGTGACATGATTCAAAGTAGCTTTTGGAGAAGATGAGTCTGGCAGTGTTGTGCAGCATAGACTGAAGGGTGGACAGACCAGGAACCAGAAGGGCAGTGAGTTGCCACACACACACATGCACGCACGCACGCATGCACGCACGCACGCACGCACGCACGCACACACACACCCCTTTCTATATCTGACTAACAGCATTGCTTGCTCTGTATCTCTGCTTAGAGAAAGCTGATGAGTTAGGCACACAGATTGTTTCTTTTTACTTTTTCCATAGAGGAATAGAGAGCCTATAACCAGAAAAATGAGCAATGAACTTGAATCCTCCTAACTTTATAAACAAGCAATTCTTAAGCCTAATGACTCAGCTCTTATCCCAGGGGCTCTAACCTGCCAGCTCCTGGGCCAAGTTCTGCTCTCCAGGTCTCTCATTCCAATTTTTGGTGTATGTGCCAGAGCACCTGGCTTTATTGTGAATTCCCTGTAGCCTAAAAGATGTTTGGGCAAGAGTGCATTAGATGATAGAAAACAAGCACAGTGAATTTTTAATAAGAGCACACTATAAAGAACTGGGTTCTAGTTCTTTCTCCAGTTAGTAGGTTGAAAGTTTCTACTCAAATACTCCTAAGTAAACTGAAATATCATCTTGTGAATGAGATATAACCTTACAAAAAATATAAGGAATATTCACTATGTGTGGAAATAAAATGATGTGAATTTGATCATTTCTAAATTAGGAAATCAAAGAGATCTTCTGCTAATATGGAAAGTATTTTACTTCAGCAGATTAATTTATGAGTCAATTAAAGATTCTTGAAAAACTGTCTACTTAATGTGGACTTGACAAACAAAAGCTTCTCCTCCTTCCACATTCAGTCTTATAGTCATTTGTGAGAACATACAACTATCTCCTCTTCCATTACAGTAAGCATCTTGGGTTCAAGGACTCTATATGATTTTTATCTTTCTATCCCATTGAGTGCCTAGTAAGGTGCCTTGTACATCTTGTACATATGAAAAATGCTCATTGAATGGAATTAAGGTACTGTTGGTATTGTCCATAAAAGAGACTGAATTAGAGACTACTTATAAAATGCTACAGGATTAAATGTGTTCTTTTTTGTTTTCTTGTAGACTTTTTATCCTATGATTAAAAAAAAAAGAGTGAACAAGTTCATATTTCTTTACATAGGAAATTGAATTTCCATAGGTAATAGAACATTGAGTCAACAGATAAAAAGAACAGATACATGAATGGGTAAGAGCCTGAGGTAAAGCTGAGGAGATGGTTATTTCTGCTTCCATGACACCTCCAAGTAGGGAACAATCTATGGACATCTCTATGAACCTTAATAATGACTAGTTGGGCAATGCTACATAGAAGAGACTGGGGAAAATCTATGCTATTGTTTTGAGACACTGAAAAGTTTAGACTTTTGGATGACGAGAGAGCTAGTGAAATTTTCCAAATAAATGGATTCGGGAGTCTTTTGTAAAATTCCTGTTAGTACCCTCCCTGACCCCTGAAAAAAACACCAAACTCTACTTTTATTTATCTTTAGCTACTTTTATCTGCATACGTTGTTTCCCCTCAGAGAATGTAAGCTCTCTGAGGTCAGTCACTGTTCATTTTTGTCTTTATATCCCTAACACCAAACACACGGGGGCATTTATTTAATAAATGCCTGTTGATTGATTTGTACACTAATTTGTACTAAACCTTGAACAAAGGTTTGACTTTAAAAAAGTAAAGTGAAATGAAAATTCCCTGGGGGGCTCACACTAATAGGTTTATGCAAATTATAGATGGTAATAATAATAATAATTATAGTATTAATAATCGCTAGCAGTGTTATGTCGCTTTAGGGTTTGGAAAGCACTTTTCCACATATTGTCCCATAAACATGAAGAGGTTGCTGTAAACCTTGGCCTAGAAAGGTAAGATTTTCACCATAAATGATCTAGATTTTCATCTGAGGCGAGAGTGAAATACAGTGAAACAAAATGGCCAGATAAGATATGACCTATTAGAGAGAAGAAGCTGATTTGCAGTGAGTGGTGAGGCAGTTTTAGCTGCTAGCCTGTCCTCCTTACAAATATACAGACACTGACACAGCTGGCCACGACCATTAGGAGACTGAATTTGGAAAGAGTTGCTGGCAGAAACTCGCAAAGCATAAGCAACAGATGTGTGCTTTTCCCCAAAAGGACACTCTGCTGTGGGACCTTGCTATGTCCACTCTGCAGCCTGCCACCTCCTCCTCTCAGTTCCCATGTGACATTTTCCTGGCTGTTGTTCAATGGTCAGAACCCAGCAACTCAGTCTTGAGAACAGACAGTGTCCAGGCGAAACCTGGGGTTCTATAAGCAATCTGAGCCTAAAATAATAATAAAAATCCTCATGTTTTTTTTGGGGGGAAAGACTTTGACTTTGGCGAGAAAAACAAGTCTAGTTGTTCATCAGAGTGGCTTTTAAACCTAGTTAGTCAATTTAAAAGATTAAGACAAGAGAGACATATATACAAACATAGGAAGAAACAGACACAGAATAGTGGAATGAGAAGGAAGGATAGTGATACTATATTATATTTCAAAATATACTGACAGGTTTGATGATATTCATGCTTCTATGAATATATTGAATAATAATATATATATATAATATATACTTGTATATTACGGTTATCAACTAAAAATACAGACAATAAGCAAAAAGAAATTTATTTGAACAAAGCTCATTGTGAACTTTATTATGTGAGATGGTTTGTTGCTATGGAAATGATGGAGGACACTCAACTAGTTCCTTTCTAAAATGCAAAAGCCTGAATTTTATTTAGCTATGCATAATCCACTTAAATGCAGACAGTGTAGGACTTTCGTCCTCCTCTGATCTTCCTGTTCAAGTTCCTGCAGGCTCTGATGATGCGACATGACTCCCAGGAGGCTATTTCAGAATAGGTCCTCCCAGTCTGGGAAATCTTCAGGGACAAGCCTGGTGATGGCTAATGAGAGCAAGAACATAGCTGGCATGCTGTTGTATGAACATGAAGGATGGCGAAGCCCTTTATGTAAGCTAGCTCATTTGCTCCTCACAGAGACCCCAGGAGTCAAGTGTTATTATTATCCTCATTTTATAGGTGAGAAAACTGATGATAAGGAAAGGTAAGTGACTTGCTCAGGGTCCAAAAGCTAGTAAGTGAACAGGGCAGATTTTGAACTCACTCCACATCCAAAACTATGCCATCTCATTGGGCTATATATCTTTCTTGTTACGATTCTTGTTTGTTTTGTAAATTCTGAACTTTACAAATATTAAATAAAACATGCACTTCCAGACATAATGCAGAACTGAAAAAAAAACTGAAAAAAAGAAGTATGTATTAAATTGCGAATTCCTATTATATCCAGCTTGTTCAGTCCTGTTAAATTTAGAAAAGCCTGTCCTTTGTTGGTCTAGGTTTTTCTACCATGGTAACTCTTTGAGACCATCTATGAATGAGAGCAGGATTATAACATGCATAGGTAGAGAGAATCCACAGTGATGAAGGGATAGACCCCTGAAGAAGTGAAGTGTGTCATTATTGCCTTAACTATAAAAGATGATCCAGAATATATTCTGACAGATTCCTCAATATTTCAGTTGACTAGACAGTACTCTGAAAATGGAAAACTGGGCTAATAAATAAAATAGACCTCTTAAAATGTTGATTTGAATGGATTGGCCCCCCAAGGAGCCAACTTCTTTGATTCTGCACATATTTCTCTATATTTAATTGTTATCCATTCTCCAGATTGGTATCTGAATGTTCAGCAAGGCTATGGCTAAAAGTTATTCCTTTGAGACACAGGTTTAATAGAGAAAAAACTGAATAAGATAAGATCTCATATGTGTGTAGCATTTTACAAAAGTGTTTTCACATGCAGTATTTAATTCAATCTTTACAACAATCTTGTGAGTCAGGGCAGTTACTATTATCTGTTTTTACAAAAGAGCACACTGAGGTTCAGAGAGATTAAAGGGGACTCGATCAAATCATAGGTTCATAGATCTAGGGCTGGTTATACATTTGGGATTAGAGTTCAGGTCTAGTGACTACTAATCTAGTAATATTTCCTCCATGCTGGTTCTCAGAGAGAAAAAAAAAAAGAATGTGGTCAAGTGAGTAGTATGCTGGTCCAAGAGACAAGATTTAGTGGCTGGCTTGCTGTGTGTCTCCATGCCATAACCACGCCATATCTATGATGAGAGTAACTTCTACCTACATCTCATGAAGTTTAATTAGTATTTGTGAAGCTCTTTGATACCCTTTGATGAGAGATGCTACTGAAGTTCTATGTACCATTATGCATACTATCTCACCTGACAGGGTATCTGTGCACAGCTTTTTAATTTCTTTTTAAAAAGAGGACATATGTTAGATGGATCATTTGTACAACTACTGTTAATAGAAAGAAAAATACTTACAGTAAGCATCCTCCACTACACTTGTCTGATATTATGGAAGATTGAAGTCAACAAGAGAGTCCAAATGCTGAGGACATTACTAGCACTGAAACAAAATAAAACCTCTGTTTTCTCACAAATTTTCTAAAACATTCATCCCATATATGGTTTGTACATATTTGTTTGCCTGTTGTCTCTGCCATTATATTGTAAGCTCCTTAGGGGTAGTGATTTTTGCGATTTTTGTGTCCCTAGTGCTTAGCATATTACCTGACCCATAATAGGGACTTAACAAATGTTTACTGAATGACTGACTGAAAAACAATACAAAACTGAATGCCTGAGGTCTGGAGCACAAGTTACAAAGTAGGATACATGATGAACAGCCTTACAGTACAATAAATTTCTGAAAGGTAGTGTACTACTGAGTATACAGCATAGAAGTTGGAGTCACAAAGACCTGCATTCAAATCCTACTTCAGACACTTCTTGAGTGAACAATGGCAAGTCTTACGACTTTCAGTTTCTTTATCTTTAAAGATTTATCTACTAAGATAAAGACAGATTACTGTTTGTTTTGGTGGGAGGAGTTCTCACCATGATGAAATTATAAATTTTTGATACAAACTTCTGAGGAAAAAAAATTTTTGTGCAAGACAACTTCCATTTTTATTATTCAAAGAGACCATAAAACCATTGGGTTTTTTTTTTTTACTGTAATTTGCTAACAATAATTTACCATAATAACTTATTAATAATAAGTGTAAAGTACCCCCCAAAATGAACATATTGATAAGACAAGTAAATTTTGGGATAAGTCATGCATATTACCTCATTTGTGGCCACATGTGAATGTTATTTGTGTATGCGCTCTGCAAAGAAAAGGGGAGACAAAGAAATATTCCTCCCACACCCTGCACAGCAGAATCTAGTTTCCTATCCTCAGCTGGTGCTCAGGAGTCTGACTCCAGTAATAACAGTCTCCTGCTGAGATTAAAGCTCTGGCAAACATAGTTTATCTTGGTTAATGTATACTTCAGTTTTGTGTATATATGCACATATACATACACACAGTATTTATATATAATATACATATGAAATATTACTGGAGATGAAGCTTGCAATGGGTGGGCAAAACCTATTGGAATCTGGGTCTCACAAATGCAAACTCTAGTTTTCCTGGACCTGCCCCTGTGCCCGTATGTGGTAAGATGCATGTCCATGTATCTACAAGGATGCCCTGCCCGTCTTTCCAAACAAATTTAGGAGATCCTTTCTCTACAATTTAGACAAGATTCAATTCTTTGGTGGTAGCCCCTCTTATCCTGAAAGTTTTCCTTTTGGAAAGCATACAGCAAGTCTTCTTTATAACAAATTCCAGGGGCCCAAGGGATTTTTCAATTGAAATAGACAGAAACTGACTCTTCTGAGGCGAAGGGCAAGGCAGAAAGTAAACTACATAGGGAAGACAGCATCTCATTCTTGTCTTTGAAACCCTGTGGCCTCATACGCAGTTAATGCTTAATCTTTTCTGAGTAATTGTACACAGCGCTTCCTAGGCCCTCTGCAGTCTCTTCCCGTCCTGTCCTTCTCCTTGCTGCCCCCCGCTCTAGGAGAGACAAGGAGAGGTTGGAGGAGGGAAAGGACTGTATGTTAGTGGTGATGCTACAGTGGCAGGATTTGTTCCATGAATTACATCCTTGGTATGGATCCATTAGTATTCAGTCAGTACTATTTTTGCATTAAGTTATCCAAGTTTAACACTAACTTTATTTAGGAAAGACACACTTCCCCAGGAGGAAGCAGATAAATGGTTTCTTATATTTCAGAATTATCTACCACTTTCTTTTCTGGCCAGATGGAATGGGATTTCACACATGACAACTTCCTATAGCATTCTGATTAGGCAGACACTTGGAATAATGCACACACATTTAAAATAATACTACAATTCACAGTCATGGAAAGGTCATGCATCTTCATTTAAAGTTAAATTGGTACCTTCAACTTAGGTCCTTTATAAACTTTCATCCCAGTTGTTCCACAGGTGTCTGTCTATACACTCTGGCCAAACCCTCTAGATCTATTAACCTTTATGTATTATTTCAAATTATGTACCCAACTTATTTAAAGAACAAGGAAAAAAAAGATTGTTGCTACCATACGTGCTTCTGAAAAACACAGCAAAGAACCATCCTTGGAATAAGGAATCAGTCAGAGAAGAGATCAAAGAGGGAAATGGGTCAGAAGAAAAGGAAGACTGTGTCTTGGGTAGGGAAATCATTTAAGGGCTTAGGTTTGAGAATGGAAAGAAAAGAACAACAACAAAAAAGTAGTGGGGGGTGGGGGAAAAGGATGGAGAAGCCAACGTAAGAGTGAACTGACAGGAAGTGGGGCACTGGAAGGCAAAGGAGGAGGTCTTGGAAAGGGCAGAATTTCAGGAGATATGTTGGAAAGGGCACAGAGAGGAAATGCTAGTGTGAGGTAGGTCATAAAGGAAAGATCTGCTTCACATAAACAAGTCCAACAAAAGAAAATTGTGGGATATGTAGTGAGACTGCACAATATGTTATTAGGCAGACTCCTTTCTTTCTCTCTGCATATCCAGTATATATGTAGACATCCTTATATGCATGCTGCCCATTTATTAGAAGACATAAGGATCTTTTATTTATAAAGCTAACACCTACACAAGGACACACAAGCTCTTTCAGTAGAAAGCAACCATCTAATTTGTAGCCATCTCATAGATGATAATATTGTAGAAATATTTCTGAGTATAGAAATACAAGGAAGAAAATTTTTCCTTTTGGAAAAAAAATCTTCATGCTCTGGCTATTTTATTTGCATGTGGTAAATAAATTTTTGGCCTGCAATAAAATAGATGGTCATTTTTGTTCCCAAATCACTATTTGTGGAAACTATCAGTTTTCATTCTGACCTTTAATACTTTTGCTGGTAACAAAAAAATCAACAAACCTTTAACTTTTCATATATTCATAAATGCTTCCTTTTTTGAAAACAGATATGACCAGAAAACCACATTATCTGCAGACCAATTGGATTTTCTTCAATGTATAAAATGAAAAATACCAAGGGAAACCCCTCAAATTCTACTATACTCAGAGGACATTTACCTTGGTATTCATTTAAAATGCTATTGTATCTTCTGCAAACAATCAATAGAGTCCACTTTAAAATCACAAAATCTTTAAGGTTGAGAGGGATCTTAGAAATCATCTGGTCTACCTCTATCTTTTTGTCAAAGAGGAAACTGAGGCCTGGGGACTGGGCCCAAGGTGACTTGCTCAAGGTCATAGAGTTTGCTGATTCCAGAGCATCACACTGACTTTTAAAGTCTGTGGTCTTCTGTCAGCTAACAACTGTTCAGGTGCCCAGTCAATCAGAACAAGGTCAGAGGCTGTGTAGAAAGGACTCTAGATCATATTGACAATTCCCATGAGAGTCTGAGATGAGATAAATTATAAACTGTTTGTATTTCAAGGACAGGATTTTAAGGAGGAGGCCAGTCTCTTTAGGCAGCACTATATCTTTCTGTGGCCTTGAAGATGATAAATATCCCTTATGATAAGTTCCCTTAAAAATAATCCCTACCATTCACTTGCCGGCACAGCTTTCCTTCTTGTCCCATGAATGGTGTCCTTAGCAGTTCAATGACAAACTGAAAACTCCCCTTAAACAGCAGCTCCCCATATTCTCACACTCAAACACACATGCCTTGTACTCAATCTATTCTAGCCTCACTCCTTGAAATATGAGACAGTGACTACACTTTAAAAGATAATTGGCCAAGAGCAGCAGGAGTGAAGTAAAAGGGACAGTGGGAACTTATTCTTTTCATAAATCAGAATAACAGAGTTCCAAAACTTAGAAACTAGCTCCAGCTGCCTTTAAGGAGAGCTCTTGGTAGAGAGATCTGGAAAGCAGGCAGGATGCTCTTGGGACAGAGTGAAGAGAGGCTGGGGCTCGGGCAAGACTGGGCTATCAGCTCTGTGGTGACTATGAATTCATTACCTTTCTGTATTTATTATCTCAACTTACATTTGCTAATTCCCTCCTCTGGTTCTTAACTTCCTCATCTTTAAAAAAAAGCTGAACGCAATCATTTCTAAGGTCCGTTCCAGCTCCAGATCTCAGCCTCTTTCCCCAGGAAGCAGTGCCGTGGGGAGAATACTAGTCTTCAAGTTTGGGAAAAGAGGGCTTCAAATCCTGGCTCTATAACATAACTAGCATTCGACCCCAAGCAAGGCACTTAAACCTTTTTGAGCCTAAATTCTTACATCTGAAATGAGAATAATACTTATTTGCACGATTAATCTCATAGATAATTGTTGTGAAGAAAGCATTTTGAAAATGTTGATGCAAAAAACCAGTGTTATTAAGCTGGACAAATCAGAGAAGAGAATAGCTATTTCAGACATTAAAGTAATCAAAAGCTAAAGTAAAAAAAATAACTTCTATCATTAGCTAAATTCATGTCACAAAGTCTTTATTAAGTGTAATTATTAATATTAGTACTTTCCTGACCTTTTATTTCTATAAAACTACAAATAAATTCTTCAAAAGATACTGTTTCCATTTATTGGTGATGGGTGAAATGAATATCCACAGATGTAGGTTTGGAGTGAAATCTACTACAAAGGAAAGAGAAATATTTCTTCCAAAATGGCTAAAAGCTGATTCACAGTCCAACATTTTCGCCTCTTGCAGGCAGACATGATGTTATAAAATGTCAGATGTCCAAGATTTCTGAGATGGGGGTGTGAGAGATTCTTTAAAACTGACGCATCTGCTCCCTTGGGCATTGTCAAACACTGAACTGGACTGGAATGCTCCCTTCAAAACTAGATTGAGTCAAAAGGGAGGCAATCTTCATGAAAACACTACAATGCTACTTTGCCAAAGCAGACAATTTTCTCGGAAAGAAAATGACATGTACAGTTTGCTTTTCTAAAAACAAGTGGTGGTTAGGTAATTTTTTTTAAGGTACAGAATAACTGATTTGAGCCCTATTAATGAAACTTTTATAGTCATAGAAATGGAGAGGTTGTAGACATAATCAAGATTCTAGACCAATCCTTTTGTTATACAGAGGTGAAAAACGAGTCCCAGGGAGGTCACAAATTAGTGGTAGAGATGGGTAGAGGTTTTCTGATTTCTAGTTCAGTGCCACTTACCACTGCCTCCAAAGGTCTGTTTTTATGGTACTAGGGTGCTTTGGCAGGAAGGGAAGATTCAGAGTAGCTTTTGCCAAGTGAAAATAATAATAATAAATCCTAGCATTTGACTTAGTGAGAGAGGGATTGGGACTGGACATGAGATTTCACCCATATACAGAACTTCCAGGGTAAAGAAATGTCCTCTACTAATGCAGGGTAGCATGTTCTTTGCAACTTACAGTCTTAGAGAGCTGCTCGGAGCATCGAGAGATTAAGTGATTTGTCAATAAGGACTTAGTATTCCTGATAATTTCCCAATCACAATGCAATTTGTAAAGGTATTACCATCACTTTTTGGGGCTGGGAGGAGGTGTTAAGAAGAGTGTAATTTAGATTGTTTCAGTGAATCTTTTTCCTAAAGGAGAAGGGATGAAAACCATAACAAAATGTAAAAAAAAAAAAAAGTAGACATACTGGAGAAAGGGAAAGAGTGGAAAGGGAGGGAAGAGTGCTTGTGTGTTTTTTAAAAGATACTTTCAGTATTATAATAATTCAATTCAACAAGCATTTGCTAAGCACACACTGTGTGTAAGGTACTGTGCAAGGTACTTGGAATATTGAGGTAAAAAGCAATATGGCCTCTGCTCTCAAAGTGCTTATAAGAGAGTAGATGGGGATAAATGCAAAGGAGGAATACAGACAAAGTGCTATTCAAAAAGGAGAAAGGAAACATCATGGAGGAGGCAGCATCTGGGCTAGGCCTTGAAAAAACATCCTCATCAATCACAGTACCATTAGCTTGAGGCAGAAGTGCCAGAGGGGCATGTTTAAGGGTATTGGTGAGTTTCTGCTGGTGGCCAGGATGATGACTTTAAGGAGTAAGTATTTGAGTTCTTTTAACTCAAGAACCCCAGGCTGTCGATAATCACACCTACTGCTCTTCTGATGACTTTGATCTGGAGAAATACCCTCCTAGTGAAAAACAACTTAGCCTCCATGAAAACTTGGCACCAAAGTAAGAGACTATCAATGCTTCTGTCTTTGGACTGTTCATTTTTCTGTTCCAGATTACTATAGACTAACGATTTTCTAATGTGGCTGGATTGTATGCAATCCATGCATGCAGATAAGAGGAATGCATTATTTCATCCACTGCTAGCAACATTTGTTTCTGTCAGGGAAATTGAAACCCTTATTAACTGGAATGCAGCTAAATCATATGTAGTGAGTACTTTCATTGCATCTTGCCTACAAGATAAGAATCTGAATCTCTGTTGCAGGACTGAAAAACACAAGTGAATCCTAGGATTTCTGTTTACTTTATTTGTGCTTCTCTTTTTTAAGGAGAGTAGATGTTTACATAGATAGTGTGCAAGTATTCTCAAGGCAGGCTCTGATTACCTGAGTTCACCTTTCTTATCTTTAGTGTTATCTTCCAGTGGATAAGGCTACCTGTGTAGATATGTCCCATCACACTCAAATGAAACCCATAACACATATATTTTATATCCTTATTCATACTCATTTTAAAAACTGCTTTAATCTATTGCTCATGCATGTCTAAATACTAGTTACATTAAAACATGATCTTGGGAAATAATATAATACTTTTCTTCCTCAAATTGTCAAAAAGGTAAACAAAATGCTATGATCAAGATTCTGTTTTGTATTTTCTCTGGCTTGATAAAGAACAGTAACAATTGTGGCTTTTTAAAGCTATGAAGAGTCACTTTCCTTCATTCTCTTTATCTTTTTCCTTTGGTTTCTATAATTAGGAATTTGAGGAACAGATTACTGGTATACTCCCTTTATGCCTGAAGTTCTTACCTGTTGGTTTGTGAACTTTTTAAAAAAAATGTTGTGACAAGTTATTTCAATATTCCATATGATTGGTTTCCTTTGCAATCCTATATATTTCATTTCATGCATTTAAAAACATTATCCTGAGAAGGGATCCATAGATGTCACTTGCCTGCCAAAGGGGTCCATGACCTCTCAAATGGTTTAAGAATCCCTGCTGTATGTGATAGCTGGACTCATGAAGCATTGTAGCGAACACTGAATCTTTCTATGTCAAACAATAAACTTATTGATCCTGGCATATGCCCTGGGCCAGCCATAGTGTGAGATAGGAAAAAAGTGTTCTTGAGCAGGAGACACACATGAGGGAAAGAATGCTTTATGGAGATAATCTGGTAAAAGTATGAAGGGGGACTGGTCAGGGAAAAATGTGGGGCAGGAAAACCATCTTGGAAGCTACAATAGGAATACTCAATCCAGTTCAACACACAGCCATCAAACCCTTACAACAGAGGAGACACTGTGCTAGGTTCTGACAGATATTAGGAAAGAAAGAAAGATAAATAGTCCCTACCTTCAAAAAGCTTATACTCCACTGGTATGAAATGGACTAGAGTGCAGGCAGTGGAATGGAGAACAAAAGATGATAACAAGAGACACTTACAAAGAAGAAATAATGGGGCTTGATGACAGAGAGAATATAGCCAATGAAAGTGAGGTTTGACTTAAAGGTTTCTAGATGAGAATACCAAGGGACCTAGTAGAACCATCAAATGAAGAAGCTGGGAAGAGAAAGGGAGAAGTTGAAGGATAGAGGACTTTAAATAAGATGTCTTATCTCAAATGTACTAGGAAGTTTGAGATTCAGGGGAAAACCTATGGAAAATCTTTTTTTGTAAAGGGAAAAGACTGGTAATGCAATTAGTTGCCTCTCAATTTATCTGTTTCAGAAGTCCAAATTTATATATATCAGCATAAACTTGCATATATAAATAATACCATCTTCAACAATATGATCATGAAAGAAGAAAATGTGTAGTTAATAACAAACAGCTTCTAGTATATATAAAATTATTCCTTCTAAAAATGGATTTTTTTCTGACCAAAGTACAGGGACTCTGGAATAAGAGAATGGATGTTAAGGAATCCTAACAGATACAGTGGAAGCCAGAAATTGGCTTTTTGATTTCTCTGAGAATAAAACAGTGACCTCAGTGTCTCTCAAGAACACATTTAGATCCATCCTGTATTTTCAACTGAGGGCTAGCTAACCAAGCTATCAAACTGTTTCCAATGAATAAAAATAGGTAATAATAACTAGCATTTATCTAGCCCTTTAAAGAGTGCCAACATCTCATTTGATCCTCACAACAACCCTTTGGGGAAGGTATTATTATCTTCATTTTACAGATGAGGAAGCTGAGGCAAACAGAGATTCAGTGACTTGCTCAGTGTGGAAGCTGGATTTGAGCTCAGGTTTTCCTGACTCCAGGTCCAGTGCTTTATCTACTCCACTACCCATGTTTTATCTCCAAAAGTGTTCTGTAGAGAGAAGATTCCCTTTGAATGCCAAAATGATTACCAGGAACAGGGACTTCTGTTAGATCTAGTCTCTTAACATATGGAATTGTTAAAACAATTTGAGCTACCTAGGGCAAGAATGAATGGATCCCACAATAGAATTTCATTCTTTCAGCCTTGTAGACCCAATGAGAGCTTTGTGTTATCTCTTACTGGTTCCTATTCACTACTTCATAAATTTCCAAACTGTTTTTCTACTGATTGGAGAAGACAACCAAGTAGTTATCTGCAGTTGTTGGTTTGTGGATAACAGAGTTGTTGTTCAGTTGTTTCATACTCTTTGTGACCCTCAGTTGGAGTTTTCTTGGCAAAGATACTGGAGTGGTTTACCATTTCCTTCTCCAGCTCCTTCACCAGGATAATAGAGTAGCAGTTTAATTGACCTCAATATTTAGAACCTTCCAAAGATTGTTTGAAATAGCAGAAAGAGAGAAACATTATCACTGAGTGGGAGTGAGAAGACATTAAAATGACATCTCAGCTGTGTCCACCATAAGCTATGTTCCTATCACAACCTTTACTTACCACTTTAACTAGGGATAATTTCAGGCAGTGTCTTCCAGTTCAAATGCTGAGGTTGAAAAAGATGCTAAATGTTTTCTTTCTGACATTCTTGATTCTCCTCCTGACCTGCTTTTGTACCTCCTCAATCTCCTTTATAAGATCATTTTTTCCTCCTTCTCCACCCTCCACCAAATGTGTGCATTTTCTCAAAGTATATATTGGCTTTCTCCTCTTTTTATATTCTCTTTCTTGACAATCTCATCAGCTTCTTTGGGTGCTAAATAGATGACTCCCCCAACTGCTTCTCGCTTACTGCTGATGGCAGCCTACATTCCTTCTAAGTCATCTAGGTTCTTGACCTTAGAATCAAGCTTGAATCTCCCCTCTCCCCCACAAAACATTCCATCTTGTCAATCTTACCCCACAGCATATCGTTTCCACCTCTTACTCTTCACACACACAGCCTCTGCTCTAGGTTAGATCCTTATTACTTCTTGACTGGATTACTGTAATAGCCTTCTAACTGGTCTCCCTCTCTTCAGTCATTCCTCTTTTCATTCCATCCTCCACATAGCTACTAAATTGGCATTTCTAAAACAAAGACTCCTGCCAGCACCCTACTAAAAATCTACTAATGGTCCTTCCTACGGCTTTTAGGACAAGATACAAATTCCTCAGCCTGTCACTTAAAACTTTCCATAATCTGTTTTTCACTTCCCTTTCCAGTCTTTATTAATAATCTTCCTCTTCACATATTCTCTATATTATTGTCAAACTGGTCTGCTAGTTATATAACTGGAGCATGGAATAAAGAACTTTTCCTCAAAAACAAAGGGAAGAAAAGAGACAGACAGGCATGACATCCCATCTCCAAGCTCTGCGCCTTGGTACAAGCAGCATTTCCTGCCTTGGCCAAATTCCCTTGTTACCTCCACGTGGCAGAATCACTGGCCTATAAATTCACCAGAGGTACCACCTCTGACCTTTTCTGAACACCTTAGTTCTGAGCATTTTCTTGCTCTTGCAGTTATTTTGTAGTTGCTTAATTTTATACATGCTATGAGAAGCAGCATTAATATAGTAGATTGGGAGTCAATCTTAGAGTCAGAAAAATTTGGGTTCAAATTCTGCCTCTGGCATAGGCTAGGCAAGTTGCTTACCCTTTCAATGACTCTCAAATACCTCTTTAGGTCTATAGATTGCAGAGCACATATCCTGCATTGGCAGAGATTTTCTCCTTGGGAGTTCTCTATACCAATGAAATAACAGGTCTGATCCACCCTCCCCTGCCCCCACAAATACAAATGGCATCTCCCTTGTTGCTTTCACTGTATCCCCAGTGTCCAACACACAGTAGGTGCTTAATAAATGCTTGTTAAATTGAACCAGACCAAATTGAACTCATGCTTTCAAATAGATATCAAGGGAATGAGTCATAGGACTCAAACTCAAGTTTTCTTTGTCTCATTTCCATGGGTTCTTTGTTCCCCAATTCAGAACCCGCTGACTGGTAATTTCTTGCATTACAGAAGGCAAGAAGTTATATCTGGGAGTTATATGCCTTAAGTTTTGCTGAGGGAAATACATTTCTGGGATCCAGAGTTGAAATTTGGAATGCATTTTCCCAAAGAATGTAACAGATGGTATGTCTATAGCATTGTAGATGAAGAGCTGGAGAAGGACCTTAGATATTATCTTTCAGATGAGGAAACTGAGGCCCATGGCAGTTAAATAAATGGCTTGCTGAAGTCACACAGGTAGAGAGAGGCACAGTCTGGTTTTCTGCCTCCAAATCCAGAATGCTTTCCCCTGTGCTTTGGCTAGGTGTAATTAAAAAAAAAAAATCTTATTAGTATTATGTTGTAGGTATGTTATAAGTTAAATAATTTTTTTGTGGACTGACCATAGAACTTAACCATTATTGATATAATTTTTTTTCCTACAGAAAAATGTGTTCTAAGTTCTTAACAATCAACTTTACAAATGAATTTTAGGAACACAACCCATTTGTCAATTAGGGAATACCTATATAATTCTTTCTACTGAAATCTAGAATAAAATTGCCTTTGGAACAGTATAAGGAGGAAAAATTATTAGGGGTTTCAACTGGGACAGCCTGCCCAGTCAAATCCTCTAGAGGGCTGGAGGCCCATAAAGATCTGGCCATTTGTCTGCCATAAAAAAAAAAAAAAAGTGCGTGTGAAACAAAACTTGAAAGTTTTATATATCTCTGCTCAAAGACAGGAAACACCTAGAAAGCTGTAACTTTATAGACAGCCAGAACTTGAGCTCAAGAAGACAGCATTCCCCACAAGCACTGAAGCATGATTAGAGGAGGTAAACAAATGATGAAGGGTGAGAGAAAGGGATTAGAGGAGTGGGCATAAGGATGGAACATGCCTCTGGGAAAGCTTTTAATACAGTAACAGAGTGAAGGCTTAAATGCAGATCAAACAATGTGGTTTTGAATCTGAACTGCTCGATGATAAATAAGTGGCTAGGTGATGAGGGTAAAGTATGATATTACTGAGTGATGTATGTTCAGTCTGAGAAAGGTGGCTAGCAGAAAAGTAAATTACACCCTAAAGCAGGGATGCTTAACCTGGGGCCATGAACTTGGATTTTGTTTTTAAATGTTGATAACTGTATTTCAATCCTTTGTAATCTTGTGTACTTTATGAATTTAAAAACACAATTCTGAGAAGGCTTCCCTGTCTGTACAAGACTGTCAAAGGGGATCAAGAAAAAAACAAACCGAACAAAAAAAGGTTGAGATATGCTGATCTGAAGTTTATTTTAGGAACAGAGATAGCTAATCTAGAGGGGATGAATAAATAATGATGCTTCTTGGGAAGATTATGTAAAGTTAGCCATTCTCCCCATGTTTAGGCCTCTTGTGAACTCTCAAACACTGGTTTCCAGAAGTATTCCTTTTTAATAAAATAAAAGCCTTAGTCCATGATTAGACATTCATGAGGCTATCAGAGAAAACAAAATAATGGTAAGACCTCAAGTTTTGACAATTAAAAATGCTAAAACCAGGACAGCATGTATTGCTTACCTGGGAGAAAAGTCATGACATAGTATCCCTTCCAAATGCTGCCCACCATATCTCTGTATGGGATTTTTTTACATTAAGCATAACATTGCTCAAAAAAAAATTTTTTATAATAAAAATATGCACAAGTGACTGATGGAAAGGATTAACATTGTTGTCATATGCTGAAGTGATAGATACCTGAGCTGGGCTGTGATCTTTCCCACCTCTAGACTATCCTGTTAAAGGCATGTCACTTTGCGCATGAACCATGGGGGGAGACAGCACAGTTGTCTAGACACTCTACTGACTGCATGAGAACTTGCACAGCCTTTCATTTTGCAGGTAGACATGACAGGTTTACGTCCTGTGTCCTATCAGTTTTTGCCTGATAGGTTTACAGTTTCAGGCCATTAAGTAAGTACCAACATATCCTACTTCAGTGGGGGGGGAGGGGAGGAGATAAGGATAATTTGGAGGGAGAGGGGAAAAAAAAGTCTTTTTAGGAATAAAATGCCTTTTAGCTTGGCACCTGATCTGAGCTGGAGTTGAAGCAGGTGCCTTATGGAAAGAAGAGAAAAGAACACTCACTTTTCTTTCTTCTATTGCTTCTAACTGAGAAATCAAGAATTTGTGGTTTCCCAAGAAAGGGAGAATGAATAATGGTAAACACTAGACTGGAAACTGGCTTGGCCAGTAACTTGTACGACCTTGGTCAAGTCATTCAACGTTTTTTCTCTGATCTGATTTCTTCAATTCTAAGAGATGCTGGTAAGCTTCTCATGGCTGAAGGAAAAGTGGTAGAGAAATTATGAAAATGTATGCCAGTGAAATTCCACACCACTGAAATGGAAATAAAATGCATATTTATAAAGGAAGGCACTTTGCTTCCTTACCTATCTTTAACCATGTCCGAGGTTCACACTGGTTTCCAGGAGGATCCCTCTTTAAGTTTATTGGTCACTATTCACTGAACCAAGAATGACAAGAAGCTTTCTTCTTTTCCTACTTCATCCTATAAGAAGTCTTTTTCATGTGAGGTAATTAGGAGGCCCAGTGGGCTCCAAATACTGGACTTGGAGACAGGAAGAACTAAGCTCAGATCTTGCCTCAGACACTAACTTTGTGATCCTACAAAAGTCATTTAACCTCTCAGTTTCTTCATCTGTAAAATGGGGATAGTAATAGCACCTATTTTACCAGGTTGTTGTGAGGACCAAATGAGATAACACATGTAAAGTACTTTAAAAACCTTAAAAGTATTACATAAATATTATTGTAATTATTAATATTGGTGTTGTCTCTGTCACCTAATGTATTAGTGTTACATGTGAGGTTATTGAAATGGATGTTTTACATCAATGGTTTAAAAGGTAAAGGATTAAGGTCTAAGTATCTATGACGAAAAAGCCCCACTAGAATTAAATTCTGTTTAGAATTTGGAATTAGGGTTTATGGATACTGTTGATATATCCAGATTTAAGATTCCAGGGAGGAAGAAAATTTGATCTGACGGGCAATTCTCTCTTCCTTGAGAAGACAGGACCTATTGGATAGATATGAATAAAACTAGTAAAGACATTCAATGAGTGAACAGTAAATTGGGTTTCAGTACTTAAAAATGATCACAAGTGATCGTTCTATATGCAAACTTTGGCTTGACCACAGAAGTATTTCTGGAAATGTTTAATACATTAAAAAAAAATCCACACAAAATCCCCAGTCCTAAAAGTATAGCTGATGTAAACTACTTTGGAGTTTGAACAATTTTTAATTGTTTTTATATTATCTAAATCCCTGAAGTCAGTGACTACATTAGAACTGGAAGCTTCCCAAGACTCACTGCTTGTCAACACCCTTCCCACAGAAATAAGGTTGTTTACCTCTCTTGGTGTGATGTCAAATATCTATAAGTGCTCTGCTTTAAATTAATGCCCACCTCCAGAAAAGAGAAACACTTTCTATATGGTTGGGTTTTTCTTGCTCACAATCTTTGTGGCCTTATTGAAAATAAATTTGATATATCTTTATTCTTATGAGATTTAATCACATGAATACCATGTCAATGTGACAACAGTCACAAAATAAAGATTGTCATTCAGTGAAAACTAAAGCAGTCACAGGGGTTATTTGGGGTCAGTAAGATAAAACAACTGGTTGAGATTTGCATTTTTCCCATTTTCAATCAATTTATATAGATACAGACTGGGAAAAAACAATCACTGAGCTTATGTTAGTATGGCTACTGTGTACCACTAAATGCAACGGGTCTGCATGGCTGAACTCATAGGAATATCAAAGTTATTAGCACTCCATTTTAGCTCCAATCGGTAAATAATCTCTAAAGTCTCCAACTTCAGTTTGAAGGTCACATGAAAAGTCCTGAGTACTACCATCCTCAATTCAATCTAAAAAACACATTAATCCACTATGATGAGCAAGGCACTGTGGATAGATGAATGAAAAACATTAGTACTTGGGGTATAAAGAAGAAAGACAACTCCATCCCAGATCTTAAAAGACTTAACCATTTTCTAGGGGAACTATGAAGTACAGAGAAAATTGGAATACAAGATAGAATGTGACAGGGACAAAAGGAGAGATACAGAAAAAGGGGAGGGACAGAATACTTTCAGCTGGGGAAAGGAGGGGAGGCTTGGTGGAAGAGGTGGCATTTAAGCTGAGCCTTAGAGGAAGAGAAAGACTTTGATAGGTGGCTTTGAGGAGGGAATACCACCTAGGCATGGGGGATGGATGGCTTACAGGGATGCATGAAGTTGAGATTTTAGGGAAATGTAGTAGTCCTTTTGGCTGAATGCAGTGTAGGCGAAGGTCAATAATGTAAAAGGAAGTGAGAAAGGTAGATTGAAGCAAAGGGATGAGAATGCTGAACGCTGTACTCTATACCACAGGTGGCAAGGAACCACTAAACTTGTTGAGCAGGGGAATGAAATGTATGTTAGGAAGATGAGTAAAGGAAGAATTGGAAAGAGGGAGAGACTGAAGGCAGGAAGAACAATCTATTTCAGCCAGATCTAGGGTGGTGACTGTGAGTGGAAAAAATGGGATGGATATAGGAGATATGGAAGCAGAAGCGATAGGGTTTGACAAAGTAATTGGAAATAGAGAGGAGGAGGGAGGGAGAGAGAGAGAGAGAAGGAATCAAAGATCTGACATCTAGATTTTGAGTTGAGATGACTCAAGGGACTATGGAAGATGATGATGCCTTCAACAAAAAGAGAAGTTGGGGAGAGAGTCAGGTCGATGGGAAGATGTTAAGTTCAGCTTTAGACATGTTCAGTTTGGGGCAGAGGTTTAACTAGGAATTTGTTCTGGTACCCAGAGCAAAATAAATTGAGGAGGAAGAGTAGGGAGAGATTTGGTGTACCAGTATGTGAGGTCCTCATGTCCAGTGGGATATTACCTTGTAGGGGGAAGAGAAAAGGCCCAAGATACTTCTATGGGTTGTCTCCCAATAACTTTCCTGAGAGATTACTGCTGGTGAGAGACAAGGGTTGAGCTGTCCAGGTAAATCTCAGTTAGGGTACTGGAAAACCTTGGGTCAGAAAGTGGTTACCTTCACCTTGACTGTGGTATAGCTGGTTTTTGTGGGAGGCCCTGACTTGTGTAATCTGACCTGGACAGGTGCACTTCTTGCTAAGGAGGGATAGTTCATCTTCCCCCACCCTCCCAGGGGCTGACCTGTGGGAGAGAGGTGAGTTGAAACTTCTGGCTGGCTGATGATTCCATCCTAGGCTAGGTGAGGGCATGGATTAGTCACATATGCAACTATAGCATGCTCTTTTACATTTTGCCATCCTGGGGCAAAGTCCTCTGTGGAATTGCCCTACTTCTGATTCTGGTTTGAGGTACTGATGCAGTATCCAAGTAGATATGCCCATCAGGCATCTAGAGAATGAAGCAAGGAAATTCTGTGTTCTCCAACAAGTACTTTGGGAAGTGAAGGCAAAACTTATATGCCTTTCCTCCATTGCCTTATGCAGGATTGACTACAAATTCCCTTAAGTTCCTACAGGTAGAAGTCTGAATTACTTTGAATGAATAGGCAAAAAATAAATGTCTAATGTAAGGGTCCTTACCCTGGGGCCCATGAATTTGTTTTTTTTTTTTAATATTTAGACAACTGAATTTCAACATAATTGACTTCCTCTGGAATCCAATGCATTTAATTTTATGCATTTAAGAACACTATTTTTGAGGTGTCCATCAGCTTCACTATATTGTCAAAGGGGACCTTAAAACACAAAAAAGTTGAAAATCCTTTCTCTAAATGCTGCAGGTGTTTTCTTTAGCCATGATCAAAAAAAGTCACAAAGGCTGCAAAGTGACTAGATCCCTTAAACATCTGAGTTGGACTTTAATTTGCGGGTGTTGGTAGGTGGTTGGTTGGACTTCATCCCTCCTACAGCTTTTACCTTAGGCAGGAGCAGTGTGGGGCACTTTGATGATGAGATGACACTCATGTGACAAGAGCATTCAATTAGAAATCTAACGACAAACATAGCTGGAAATGTGCTAAGAAACATGGCATTGAGGCTATGAAAGTCAGGATCATTTATATCATGAAAAATAGGCACTAGTTATAGCTTTAGTAGGATTTAGAAGATTTTATGTACGAATCTAGCTGATGGTTAAGCGGTGTTGCCAAATGGCTGCAGATTCTGTGGTTACGTAGGATTCAGTCAGGGATGAGATGAATCAGTGGGGTATCACAAAAGCAAGCCTACTTTGTCATTCTTTGCACTCAACAAAAGGATTCTGTACCCCTGTAGTAGGAAACTGTAGACTTCAGTTTTCCAAGTTCATCTTGCCCAGCAGTTCTTAATTTTTTTTTTCATGGACCCCTTTGGCAATAAAGCCTATGAGTTCCTCAGAATAAAGTTTTTAAATAACTGAGGGAAATGTTAAATTTCAGTGAGAGATTAGTGAAAATTGAGATGTATTTTTTTAAATTCAAATTTACACTCCCCCATGAAATCTATCTATGGATCCCTTTGGGAGTCTTATGGACCCCAGGTTAAGCATCCTTGATCTAGTCTGTTCCACATACTTTTTAATTTCTGGTTTGCTTATTACTACAACTGTCCTGAAGCCAACAATGCATTTTATCTTCTACAGTGTAGTTTGGTTTGGGAAGCCCATGAAAAACTGTCTTTGCCACTTAACTAAGCATAAGATAAAAGGTCTTGATAACCATATAGGATTAGCTCAGCTACAGAACTGTTTTGATGGAGTGGTAAATGCCACAACAAGCCCTCAGTGCTGACATGACTGTGTTATAAAATGAAGGTTTGGAGGAACTTTGTTGCCTAGTAACTCATCGAGCATACAGGGAAAACCTGGTCAAATCACACATCTGAGCACTTACTAATATGTTACACATTTTCTGGGTTTATAATTCCATAACCATAACCAAATTTTAAATACCCACCAATACATAGGAACAGAATCCAGGATCAAGGAAGAATATGGTTAGATATTAGAGGTTTGGGGATTTGCAGCACAACATTGAAGAAAAACTATAATGTACTCTTATCATTTCAGTCTGAGGACCTACTTGTTTTGTGAGTTGTTTTGATAATAATCACAATACTCTGCACTACTGCACCTTTCATCACAAGATCTCAAATGCTTCCTACACATTAATTAGTCCTCCCACCACTTCTGTCAAGCAGGTATTAACATTCTTCATTTGGAAGATGGGGAAACTGAGGCAGTGTTGTTTTTTTTATTGTAGCTTCTAACTACTTTGACATTAGTGTCTCTCTATTACCATCTACAGAGGACAAGTAATACTGATTTCTGAGTTTATCCATAAGGAAATGACATACTCAACTACCTATTTAGAAAGATCAGAGAAGTCCACTAACACACATAGTTTTCACAATAACAGACTAAATAAAAGGTGATGACCAACTTTTACATAATTTAAAAAAGGGGTGGGGAACCTGTGACCTTGAGGTCATAAGTGGACTTCTAGGGACTTGGTTGTGGTCTTTTGACTGAGTCCAAGTTTTGGAGAATGAATTCTTTTATTAAGGGGATTTGTTCTGTGAAGTTCGGATTCAAAGGGCTGTACTTGAGGACCTAAGGGCCACATGTGGTCTCAAGGCTGCAGGTTCCCCACTAAAACTCCTTTTTAGGCCTTTCTCTGAAGACCAAATAGTTTTTTAACTTTGTAAAAACCCCATGATACTGGAGAAAGAAATGGAATAGATGCAATAATTTCATTCAAGTGGGGGAACTAGGTGGTATAGTGGCAAAAAAGCACTAGAGCTTGAGTCAGGAAGATCTGACTTCAAATCCTGCTTCACACAATTATGAGGTGCATGACCCTGGGCAAGTCATTAAACTTTCCTCAGCCTCAGTTTCCTCATCTGAAAAATGAAGAAGTTGGACTTGCAGGCCTATAAGGTCCCTTCAGCTCTAAATCTGTGATCCTATGAAACCATCATGAAATATTTAGAAAGAAAAATGAGAGGTTATTTCAATGGATCATAGAAGTAGAGATGGAAGAAACCTCCCTCACATTTGAAAAGTAATTGTCACTATAACGTAGCAGACAAGTATCCAGCCTTGTAAACATTCAATGAGAGGGAACCCACTCTCCTTTAAGACAGCCCATTCTACTTTGGGCCAATTCTAACCGGACAGATTTTCCTAATGTATTTCTAGTAAGCAGTGGGTAGATGCTTTCTGGCCTGCCTTTAGTGGGCTTTTGCAGCAGAACAGTTTAAGTCTGTAGGAGGGTAGAAGAAGAACTAACGTTGTCACTATAAGAGTACAAAAGGTTCTACAAGAGTCTAGCTGAGTGGACTGATGAAAAAGAGAGATGAAAAGAAAATTCAACTGCCCAGATATTAAAAGAACAAATAAATTTTGTTTTCTACCATACTATGTCAGGACAACCTGATGTCAGGTCCACTTGATTCAATATATAAAAAGTTGGCTGGATTGTCTTCCAGTTATGAAAACCATTTCACCTAGTCACCTTTCTTCCTTGAGACGCAACCACTTTGGCAAAGGAAGAGGTGACCTACTTTTACTCAAGTGTTCTGGGGCTTGTTCAGCTTATCTTTTTACCTTTTTACCTCCTGAGTCAGTTTGAGGCTGCTTAGGCACCAAAGATATGAGAGTAGAGTATATAACCACCTGCTGCTCCTCGGGCAGTAACCACCCACCCACCAACCCTAGGGTCCAATACTCTTTCTTGTTTGTTTAATGTCTCCTCCCTTGTTGACTACCCTGGCTTCCCACTCCTTCTCCCTCATCCAGCTGAAAGCTCATATAACATATTGGTATTAATATTCATTTCATGTTTCATCTCATGGTTTCATGGGATGAGTAGGAGGTGTTGAATCATGAAGATAGTATTTAGTTTCATCAGTGAAAAGCTTCAGACCAATGAATTTCCCTACTAGATGGGTATATTAAAACTCGACAACTATCAGAAAAGTAGAGTTACGCTAGAAAACATGAAAATGACCTAGCTTTCATAATGGAAATCCTGAAGAATTAAAGTGAGGCTAAATGGAAAGAATATATATTCACAAGGTTAAGTGGAAAGAGGTTTGAAACTGAGGACATCTGGGTTGGAACTTGCTACTGGTTGTGTTTTCATGGTCAAGTCATTTAACTTCCTAATCTGTAAAATGGGGCAGCACTTCACAGGATTATTGTAAAGATCAAATGAGATCACCAGGCAAAGTACTCTTCAAAGGCCATCTATTATTGACCAGGGGTAGCCAGGTGGCCCCTTGGATCAAGTACTGGTCCTAGAATCAGGAAGATTCATCCGATCTGGCCTCTGACGCTTAGCAGCTGTGTGACTCTGGGCAAGTCACTTAACCCTATTTGCCTCAGTTTTCATAACTGTGAAATGAACTGGAGAAGAAACTGGCAAACCACTCCAGTATCTCTGCCAAGAAAACCCCAAATGGGGTCACAAAGAGTCGGACACAATCGAACAAATTATTGATGAGCATCCTTTGTTCTTTCCCTTTATTTTCTTATTCAGGTGATACATGAACTTCGTGGAACACTACCTATTCTTTTCTTCACATGAATACTATAAAATTATGCACTTTAGCAAAAGAAACTTGTTTGATGAGGTCAATGCTGTTTCCCATGGAACTCTAGAGTACTCTCTATTCTGGGAAATTCACCAATAGCACTGCACTTTGCCTTTATTACCCAAATACCAAAGCAAAGAGGAAGTTCAGCAATATTTACCAGAAAGAAGTTAAACTCTTGCCCATACCAGTTTGATATACCACAAACTCTGTTACAGAACACCTCATTATAGAACATTTTGACTAAGGTTGGGAAAGTTTAGATTCAGTCAAAGGGCCACACTTGAGTACCTAGGTTTCCCATCCCTGATTTTGACACTTCCAAATATGCCCACAGTATATAAATCCTCGACCCACAATGAGGAACAAAAATGAAGAAACTTCTAGGACTACATAGGAAGGGGCCAGATACATATTATTATGACCAGGTATCTGATGGACTTTTGACTATGACTGTATAAGAGAATTTGGAAGTTTTGGAATTCTTCTTTCCCCCTCTTGTTTATAATGAAGAGAGTATGTGGGATTTGTAGAGTCAAAAATATCATTAACTTACTTTTCTGCTATTATTATTTTTTACTAAGGTAGGATCTTTTCTACTCATCTCACCTCCCCTCCCCCTTCACCCTATATCTCCCCACACAGGGGATGCTTAATAGAAAATTGTTAAATTGAACTGAATAAAATGGAGAGAGGCAAGTCAATATGAGACCAATTTTTCACTCATAGGTTAGAACTACAAATTCCCCCCCTTCCTGGTAGCAAAACTTTTCTTCCCAGGCTGAAATATCCTAGAAGATATTAATAACAGAAGGGAACATGGCCTCTAGGCCACTTGAACAAGTTCAGATTTCTTTAAATAAATATTGCGAGACAAAGGCAAATAAATCAACACCTGATGAGGTAGAAGACCCTAAGAATTCTCAAAAGATGATAGAGCCAGAGCGAGATGTTTCCATATGGTTCAAGAGAGAAATGAAAATTATGAAAGTAGAATTTTATGGTCTAAAGAGTAGAAATTATTGGCAAAATAGAAAAACAAATCCACAGAGTAAAATCGCATCAAAAAGAGAGAAGAATGGCTGATTGAGATTATAAATATACAGATGTGAAGGATTACCTTCTCTACTAGTTTATCTGCTTATGCTCAGGTGTTAGCGTTTTTATCCCAAGAACTATGATAATTGTTTTTTTTCCCCTTATGTTCTCCTATCTGCTCTTTTTCTGACTCCCTATCAGCTTCTTCTAACACTGGAGAGTTTACTTTTGACAGGTCTCATTCTCTGCTCCAACTGACTTCTGAGGGGACAGAACTGGGTGGATTCAGCTAGATGTCAGTCCCCTTTCCTTCAGGCCTGGTGGGACTTCCCTTGTCCCAGTTCCTTTTGTTCCTTATTTTTCTGGCTGAGTAATGTCGTAGTATAGTACGCTACCACACCCCTGTCTAGGCAGGGCAAACTTCTGGCTTTCCATGGTGAAAGGTGGGGGTGGAGGGGGTGAAGGAGGCAGAGCTGAGTTCTGGTGCAAGACTGTGGGTGAGCTTATCCAGCCATGTCAGAATGTGGCTGCAGATGGGGGAGGGGGTGCCGAGTGACTGCATTAAGGATTGCCTTTCTCTGCTGTTGGTTCATTGAATAGTTAAGCTTGTTAGGATTCTTAGTGTCTTAAGCTGTGGTGACAGGTAAAGTTACTTCACCTCTTGCATATAATTTCTATTTTTGAGAAGTTGTGGAGGATATGAGGCCCAGAGAAGATGTCCAGTGCTCCATCTTGTTGCTCATGTGACCCAGAAGTCTGGTATATAGTTTGGTGGATTTCATGCACAGTTTCAAATTAATTTCTCAAATGACGACCAATTTATGGCTCTTAGAAAGAGGGAATTAATTATTCGTTTTCCCATAGTTTTTCTGATAACTGTCATGGGAGAGAGGTAGAACCTCAGAGTTGCTTTAATTTATATTTAATTATTAGTGATATGGAGCACTTTTTCTATACATCCACTTTTTAGAATGCAACATTCTCCTAAATTGGGGACTCTCTCTAAAGTGTCAGAATTTAGAAATTAATCACATAGCTAATCTCTTAGTATGACCATTTGAAGACTTGTTTTAGTGGTTAGATATTAGCCTCCAAAAATGGACAAACTTTACTATGAAGACAGGCATTCCTTTCCATCCTGTTTTGTAATCTTCAAAGCAGCTGTGAACTGTGCAAGAACTTGTCTCAAGCATAAAACATTTTTAGCTATACTAATGAACAGAAGAGGAACACTTTTCTTTAAGCTGAGGATCAGATAGCAGATTTAGAAAGACAGGTTGGTGATCTCAGGAAGATCAATGAATACACTAAGTTCACAGATGGCATATAGCTGGTTTTAAAACTCTGCAATGACAGAAAGAGAAGAATGTGGAAATCTTTTTTTTAAAGGACAAGTTATTTAAATTGCCAGACCTATATGCTACATTCTCAGCAGAAGGGAAAATAGGATGAGTAGAGGCTAAGAGACAGGGTAACTTGGAAAGATAATATGTGGTGATTATTTCAGTTTCATTTAATTTCATTTCTTATTTTTCCTCCATCTGAATCCCAATCCAGTCAAAAAAATCAGCTTGCTATTCTCTATTAATGACATGCTAACTCCTACCTTTACACTGTAGCATAAAAATTTCCACTAACCCTTGTCCACTAAATTCTCTCCCTATTTTCTTCTACACTCTTTGCAACCTGGCTTCTGACTTAATCGTTAAGCCCCAAACTGCCAATATCCCCAAAGTTACCACTGATCTCTTACATGCCAAATCTATTGGCCTATTCTCAGGCCTCATCTGTCTTGATGTCTCTGCAGGTTCTGATGCTAATGATCACTGTCTTCTCTTGGATATCCTCTCCTCTCAAGGTTTTTGTGACATGACTCTCTACCAGTACTCCTCCTCTGTATCTGACTGCTCCATCTCAGTTTCCTTTTCTGGATCTTCATCCATCCATATCACAATCACTAAACATTGGTACTGCCCAAGGCTCTGTCCTGGGTTCTCTCCTCTCATACTTCTATACTTTGTCCCTTAGTGATCTAATTAGCTTCTACAGGCTCAATTATCTCCACGCAGATGATTCCCTAAGCCCTGGTCTTCTGAGGTATAGTCCTGCATCACCAACTGCCCTTTGGACATGTCAAACTTGGATGTAGGCATCTCAAATTCAACATTTCCAAAAAAGAAATTTTTATCCTTCTACCTAAACCCTCCCCTCTTCCCAACTTTCCTGCTACCGTTTAGGGAACCATCATCTTCCTTCAGAGCTGGTAACATTGGTTTCATCCTTAGACTCTGGCACTCACGTCACATATTTGATCTATTGCCAAATCTTGTCATTCTACAGCATATCTCATCTTCTGTACCATTACTGTCATCACTTGAGTTCAGATTCTTATAACCTACACTTGAACTAATAAAATAACCTTCTAATTGGTCTCCCTACCTTAAATCTCTCCTTACTTCAATCTATCCTCCACTCAGCTGCCAAAATGGCTTTCCTAAAGCATAAGCTTGACCCTGTCAACTCCCTACTCAAAAAAATTCACATGGTTCCCTATTACCTACAGGATCAAATATAAAGTCTTCTATTTGGCATTTAAAACCCTATATGACTTGATTCCTTCTCACCCTTCTAGTACCTCTCACAATTCACTTGCTTCTACATGTTCTGGGCTTTCTCCTCTCATATTGACCTTTGGTTTTTTGTTTGTTTGTTTGTTTGTTTTGTTTTGCTTTTCTCATTCTTTGCACACAACACTGCATCTCCAGACAACATGCCTTTGCGCTGAGAGTCTCCCATACTTAAGATGTTCTCCTTTCTCACCTTCATGTCTTACCTTCCCTTGCTTCCTTCAAGTTTCAGCTCAAATCTTAACTTTTTGGGGAGGTCTTATCTGGCCCTAGTACTTTGGCTCTAAGATTACCTTTCATTTATACTGTATATATCTTGTGTGTACGTAGGGTTTTGTTGTCTGCTCCATTATTGTCTGCCTAACCCTAGGCATAGCCCCTGAAACTTACTGTACTTCATAAATACTTGTTGATTAACTCCTAACATTCTCCTAACCATTCACACTAAAACGAGAAGGCAAGGAGGTACCAGAAAGATCTCAGGAAGATCTCAGAAAGTCGTGAACATCAGGAACAAAAACTTTGGCCTTTCTTTAGCAGGCTGTGGCTTATAGGGAGACACTGAATATTTCTAAGCAGAGAAGTGACATGACCATATTTACGTTTCAGAAATATTAAGAGAGTAGCAGTATGGATTAGGGTGGAGGCCAGAATGGAAGTGGAAACATCTGTAAGGCATATTGTATTAGTCTGTCCAGGTGGTGATAAAGTCTAATCCTGGGGTCATAGCAATGAGAAGAGAGATCAGAGAATAGATGTGAGAAATATTACAGAAGTAGAATGAAGGACTTAGTAACCAAGTCAAGATAGGCTGTTATGAACCTGGGTTAAAAAAAAAGTCAATCATACAAATACAGGATCAGAGAGATAAGGCTAGAAAGTAAGTTCATGTGAAAAACCTTAGAGATTGTAGTAGATTATAAACTCAATGTAAACAAACAATGTGATATATCATTTTGATAGTCAATGAACAAGCATTGATGATGGCTACTATGTGCCAGGAACTATGCTAAGTGTGGGCACATGAATAGAAGCAAAAACATAGTTTTTGACCTCCAGGACTTACAGAAATGCTATGCAAATGAACGTACATACAAGCTGCATGCCACTTAAATGAAAGGTTATCTTAGACTAGTTTCAGGGGGATGCCAAGGACATAATGTTCTTGAGTTTCGGGCAGGTGAAAGGATTTATGAGAGGGAAAGCACTGGCAGTGAACTAGGAAAGGCTTCTTGCAGAAGGTAGGATTTGGGTTGAGTCTTGAAGGAATTCAGTGAATCCGGGTAGCTGAGATGAGGAGGGAGAACATTCCAGGTGTGGAAGACAGCAGGTGATGAGGCACGGCACAGAGTGGGAAAGTGTATTGTCATGTTCATGGAATAGCAACCAGACCAGTGAAGCAAGAAGGAGGCCAGAAAGGATCCAAGTGGTGAAGGGTTTTAAAAGCCAAAGAGAGGATGTTAAATTTAATCTTGGGGGTAAAAGAGAGCCACCAGAGCTTAATAACTAGTGGGATGACATGGTCAGAGGTATATTTTAGGAAAATCACTTTGGATGTCACCCTGCTCCCCGTCCCCACCAGTATATTTCATGCTTCAATACAACATCCTTTCTTTGGCATTCAAATCCTTTCCTAACCTAGTTTCCTAACTAGGTTCTAGTCTAGAAGACTAGTTTCTAGTCTTCTTATAACTTACCTCCCACCATGGAATATTCAGTCCAATGACACTGGCCTCCTGGCTGTTCCATGAACAAGACATTCCATCTCTTGACTCCAGAAATCCTGTCCCCCACACCTGGAATATTTTACCTCTTTCACTTGATTTTCCTTGTCTTCCTTCAAGTCCCAACTAAAATTCCACTTTCTACAGGAAATTCTATGAATTAATTCCCATTTATCCTGTATATATTTGTTTGCATACTGTCTCCCACATTAGATTGAGCTCTTTGATGACATTGTTTTTTGCCTCTTTTTGTACCCTCAGTGCTTAGCTCAGGATCTGGAACTCAGCAGGTGTTTTAAATGCTTGCTGATTGATTGATTTGATTTTAGGTTGCATGAATAGAAGAATAGTATCTACAAAGAAAGAGAAGAGATCATAGTCCCATCATATTCTGCTCTATTCAGAGCAGAACTGGAATATTGTGCTTGATTCCAGGCACCACATTAGAAGAGATGTTGATAAATTGGGCTGTGACCAGAATAAGGCAACCAGGATGGTGAGGGAACATGAAAACATTCCATTCAAAAACCATTTTAAAGACTTGAGGATGTTTAGGCTACAGAAAAGAAAATTTAGGGGACCATGACAGTAGCCTTCAAACATCTGAAAGGCTGTCATATGGAAGAATGAGTTCTGCTTGACTACAAAGGGCAAAACTAGAACCAATTGGTAGAGTGAAAGAATGGCACATTCCAAGTCTGTTATACAAGGAAAAACTTCCAAATAGTTAGAGATGTCCCAAAGAGGAATGTACTGCCTTGGAAGGGTAGTGAGTGCCTCATTTCTGGAGGTCTTTAGATATTTCAAGGTGACATCATAATTTGTCAGAAATAATGAAGAAAGAATTTATGCTATGGATACTAGATGATCTTTGAGGCCCCTTCTAACACTTTTTAGTGATTTTATTATTGAGTAACCACAGCTTGGAATCAGGAATGTCTGAATCTGAATTCTGCCTCGGATGCTTACAAGTTGCATCAGGTAAATCACTCTCAGCCTCAGTTTCCTCATCTGCAAAGTGGAGATAATATTATACCTATCTCACAGGGTTTGTTATGAGGATCAAACAAATTAATATATTACTATGGTTTTATTTCCCTCATACTCACTGGTTTTATGCTAAGAAAGGTAACATTATCCTGGGAAGTAGACAGAGGTCATTATTGTCTTTCCCCATTGCCCTTGTATATGTATCTCTATCCTTATAGAACAACAAAGGAACCTGTGGGGCCAAAAATGAAATGAAAGAGGACTGGCCTGAAGAGTTTTTAGAACGCTTTCAGGGGGCCCAGTGTGGATGTAAACTAGTGAGTTTCAGGGAGCAGAATGATAATCACAATGATTAATGGTGATGACGGTAATAAAAATAATACACAGCATTAGGTACTTTATTATGTTTATGGTGTTTCTTTCATATATGAACATTCAAAATGCTTTGCAAACTGAACACAGACACACCAACCAACTACAGGAACTTTCCTCTCCCCTTCTACTAACACGTAGCCCACTGCAGAAAGTTATAGCCATCTGACTGTACATCAACACCCTAACGTTTGGCCTCAGAAGTGAAAATGACTTCTGCAGCCAATGAATCTGTGGGGAAAACTAAAGGCAGGATATAATTACCTCAGTTATAGGATACTTTAGTTTGATCCTGGGCCTTCTGGGCATATGTGCTAAGAAACACAGGGTAGAATCTAGGAATTGTTGACCTACTTTTTCTGAGTGGATTTGTGGCTGAACAAATGTATGTGATGGTGACAAGAGAAAATAGGTACAAAAAACCCATTCACTACTGTCTTACCTATACAAGTGTTTTTTGCTTTATAGAATGGATCTGTTCTGGTCAAGTTGAGTGTTAATAACATTTTATTTTAAATGTAGTAGAGAAGTTCACAGATTAAGAGAATCTTGAATTGAAATGGTTTGTGAAATGAAGACTCTTTTAAGAGACCAATCATTCTTTAGTGTATTAATCTGTGTTTAGATTTTTCAAAACCCAGATTTTCTTAAAGCAGGGCACACCTCCCTTATCTAGGAAATTATGGGCATCACCATAACACTGTATAAATGGCAGTTGGTAAGGTAAGTTTTGGAATCATTCTGTGCAAAGATTTCTATTTGTGTCTCAGAGCTGAACAGCGTTGGATGCCTGTTGGGCAAGCACTGTAATTAATTGTCTAAGAGACAAGCCAGGGCATTTGATTATGGAAGGAAGAAAATTTACTGTGGCTATGCTAGATTACTGATATTCCTGCCAAAGGTAACCATACAAGTCCCAGGAATCTAACTGCCAATGTCACAATGAAGAAAGAAGTCTGCTTGGGGAAGGTTAAAAGGGTGTTAGGATAAGTCTAGAAGGGCCTCAATGTAAATAAATATATACTGACTAGCCCTTTCTAGTTTAAAGTTTCAATGTGTCCACTGATGGTAAGAGAACTATATGCTAGGCCAATCTAATTTGGCACAGAGTGATTAGCATTTAGGAGACTCTAGGGCAGGATACTCATAAGTTTTACTGTGTATAAAATCATCAAGAGCAGGAAAAATGTGGCATGGTTGAATTGAAATTGTTTAGAAAGATATATGTGGATTTTCCAGGCTGGAAGGAACATACCTGGATTTGTTTAAAAAAAAAAAAAAAAGACCAAGGGGTTTACAAATTCCAGAACAGAGATTTTATTGGATAGAGACATAAAGTAAGTAGGAGATAGGTAATAATATCATTGATGGATGAGCCTCTCCAAAGCTGAGTAACACTTTAGATGACCTGCACTAGAGAGAGTTTAAATAAAAACTGAACTCAAAAAAGTGAATCATACTTTCTAGGGAAGACATTTTCCGATGGTATAATATTTCCACCACAGTGAAACAGCTCTGTAGATAAGTGGAGACTATAAGGAAGTCAATGTGATGAGGCATTGTTCATTAGTTAAGACTGTTTACAAAAACAGTAATTGTGTATATAGAGATGCAAATTTTATGAGGTATTCCCCTGCAGTGTAAATAAATTACCACTAACATGTACAATGTATATAGAGTGTTTATACTGAAGAAATCATCAACTTTTTCTGGGGAAAAATACATGTAAAGAAAGGTAGAGTCGGTTCTCCTGTTCATAAAGGCTTTGGAGCCTCTGATGCCATTATTCCATCCTGGATCTCATCAGAAGAAAAGACTCTTCAATGAAAAATACGAGGAAGTTGGGGGAGTTGAACCAAGTACAGGAATACCATTTCATTAGAGATGAAAAACTCTTGAGGGGAAAGTACCAGAGGAAACAACACAAATGCATTTGACTTTAGGAGGAATGTGATATGCCCCTGGGGGTTCTGATGGTGATCCTATGAAGTATGGGAAACATACAGTGAAATATTTAAGAAACACTTGAAGAGACTGAAACGTAAAGCTCTCCTGGTTAAATCCACATTGGGAAAAGGGCAAGACAGGCCAATGTGGTTAAGAAGGGATGTAAAGATTAGTGTGAGGAGCCTAAGTAGGGGGCTTAAAAGTATATAAACAATGCTTCAAAATTATAAACTATTTATAAAAAATGATCCGGGAAAAGTTAAGAGGATAATGACAAAAATGGATGAATTATGATTATACATTAGAAACAACATTCCAAAACAGTGAAGTTTGTAGGTACTGCACATTTTGTAGTTATAGAATTACAGCCTTTGTTGAGCCCTTTCATTTTATAAATGAGAATAACATAAAGAAGATGCATTTTTGCTTCTTGGTTTTCTCCTCCTTATGTCTCTACCATTCATCCCTGCCCCCACCAGTCCAAGGAAGAAAAACAAGTATTGGAAGGACAAGATTAGAGAACTGGGGGCCAGAGATTTCAGGAAAGGAACAGATTAGCAGGCTTCTGTCTAACAGAGCTGGAAAAGATGAAGAGATACTGGGTGAAGGATCTTATTTCCCACAAAAGAAGAGGAAGTGTGAGACACCAATGGGAATAATTATAGGAGGAATAAAAGGAGACACATCTAGGAGAGGAAAAAGTACCAGCCCAATGAATGTATAGGATATATAAGATTTCTCTTCCCAAAGATACAACGATGGAAATGAGGGAAGTCCTAACTGATATTTATGTAAGTCCTCTGATGACAGATCAAATTCCTGAGGTCTGGAAAGTGTTAAATACCATTATTTTAAACAGGGATATGAGATAGAGCAAGCAATTACAGGCCAGTTAACTTAACATCATTTATGGAAAAATATTAGAAACAGTTTTGCGAGGGAACAACTCGACAAGCCTATAGTAATTTGATTAGATGTTTTTATTGGAGGAAGGTGTTGTTTTAACTAACATGGTGGATTCCTGTGAAGTTATTACTTCCATGGTGTTAGGTTCTGGAACACTATCCCTTCTAATATCTATAGAGAATTAGGTAGAGCAAATGTAAGATATCTAAGCAGAAAAGCTGAAAACAGAACAATATGAAATCAGAAGAATGTGAAGTTGAAATGTAAATGGGATTGAGCAGAAAATATGGTCAAAATCAACGTATAGGCTATCTTCCAGATACGTATCTTCTTTTTTTTTTTCTTCTTTCTTAAAGGACTACGGGATTCACACTTGGTTTGTGAATGATTTCCAAAACAGAGGCCTACTGCACAATAGTTACTCACTTAATGGAAGGCAGTAGGGTATAGTGGAATGGATGATGGATTGAAGTTACAGAAGCTGGGTTTGAATTCTGTTTCTGCTACTTGCTACTTCATGATATCGGGAAGGTCATTTAATTTTTCTGGGCCCCAGTTTCCTCCTCTATAAGACAAAAGGACTGAATGGCCTATAAGGTCTTTTGCATTTCCTAGTTGATGTACAGAAACTTGATACATTCGGATAAGCACTGTATATGAGAAAGAATTTTAGAGCTGAAAGGGACCTTGGAAATATGACCCTCTCATTTTATACATGAGAAAGACATAACACAACTATTTCATTCTTCCATCCCTTCTGCTAAGTCAAAAAGTCATAGCGATGTATAATACTTTTATTAAAAGGAAAAATGATAACTCATTTAGTATATTTTAAGATTTATAGTTTTCAGATTATATAAATGCCATTTTTTTTCCATACCACTGGTAACAGCTAGGTGGTGTAGTGGATAGAGCTTTGGACCTGGAGTCAAGAAGACTTGGGTACAAATCCTGCTTCAGACATTCGCTAGATGCATGACCCTGAGCAAGTCACTTAATCTCCTTCTGTCTCAGTTTCTTCATTTGCAAAATGAGAATTATGATAGCATCTAACATCCTGAGCTTGTGAAATTAAAATGAGATAATTTTTGTAAAGTGATTTGCAAGGTTAAAGTGATATACAAATGGTAGTTGTAATAAAATAAACAAAATTACAAAATGTAAAATAAGTGAAGTAGATTAATTAGTCAGAAAACTTGATTTGGTTTTGTTTTCCACTTTGATCTAGTATGTATAATTCCTATATAGTCCCTGATAATTCTTCGAGGAATGTGGGAGTAGTAGACAAAAACCTTTCCCTCCCAAATTAAATTTTGTTATTTTTCAGCCCAGATGGGTGATTGAGGACCTTCTTGGGTCCCCCAAATTCCACTACAGAAATAATACTATCTTACTCTAAACAGAGAATGGTAGAGTTTAGCTATAACATGGACAGACATTTGTAAACAAATCTTACATAAGCACATGTAGACTGGCTTGAAGTACTAAGAAACACAAATTACTAAACAAAGTGTTGATAATAGCACTAGCAAAAGTGGAAGTCCAGTCACAGAGGAATTCCTGAGAATTTCCAGGATTAAGAGTGCCTCAAATTCATCACCTAAAGTTTAGTGACAAATTTCATACAGATGCCACTGCTTTTACTTCAGGATAAAAAAAAATCAAACTTGTTGAGTTGTAAAACATTCAAGGATATCTATGTAGTAAGGAAACAAAAGACACAGAAATTATAGTGATACTCGCTAGCCAATGGCAGGCAAGGTGGTACAGTAGATAGAGTGTCAGCCCTGGAGTTAGGAGGACCTCAATTCAAATCTGGCCTCAGACACTTACTAGTTGTGTGATCCTGGGGAAGTCACTTAACCCCAACTGCCTACAGACACACACACATACACACACACACACAACACACACACACACACACACACACACACCAGAAAAAACCAAAACTAGCTAGCATTAATATAGCACTTTAAGATTTGCAAATGCTTCACCACCATTTTCTCATTTTATCCTCATGAAGACTGTGGGAGGTAGGTGATATGATTACCCTCATTTTACAGCTATGGAAATTGAGGGAGACAGGTTAAGTGACTTGCCCAGAGTCACACAGCTAATAAGTTTCTGAGGTCAGATTTGCAGTTTCCCTGCCTCCAGGTCCAGCACTCTGTCCACTGCATCACCTGGACACCTCTGTGTACTTACTACTTCATTGCAGTAACCATATCTGGGTGGGGAGAGATGAATGCAATAAAGAAATTCCTACCATGAGATATCGCTACTTGTTTAAAAAGTTAAATACTAAACAACTGCTGTGTAAATAAATGCTCTTTATTAAAATTCCAGAGAAAGAGCCTAGCATAGTACATAGTAAAGCAGCCTTGATGTTTGAAAGACCTGGGGGTTGAAGCCTTGCTTCTGAACACATACTAGCTATGTGACTTTGGGCTAGTCATTATCTTCTTAGGAGCCCAGCCAACTCTCTAAAACTTTAATTTCAGGACAGGTACCAAATTGCATCATTAGAGGTAGTTTCCTTAGCGGTGGTTCCCTCCATCAGTGAAATCAAATGTTAGGGCTAATTTTTTTTTCCCCAAATGATTCTCTAAACTCAACTCATATAATCCAGTTCACCCATGATCTCCATAAAGCCTTTCCTTTTTAGACCTCAATTCCACATCCCCAAACCCTAATGGGCTAGGATCTTTCTTATGCATTAATCATGCATTATTTTTATATTAAAATTATTTCTGTACATTGCTTATCTCTCACTTGACTGTCAACTTCATGAACAAAGAAACTATGCTCTAATTGTTGTGTAACTTGCCTAGTCCCTAGCACATAGTAGGCGCCTATTTTCTGAAATGATAATTTGCATAAAACTTTGATTCTCTTTATTTTAACATAGGTTTGCTTTTGGAGAGGCAGAATGGTGTAATGGAAAGAATGGTGAACCTGGATCCGGAATCAAATTCCAGCTCAGATATTTAGTAGCTATTGAACCTTTGTCAAATCACTTAACTTCCCTAAGGCTCATCACTTGCAAAACTAGGACAAGTTATTTTCATTACCAAACCTGGCAGGGTTTTTATAGATTATTTATAGATTTTTATAGATTACATAAATGCTATATTTTTTCCATACCACTGGTAACAGTTAGGTGATGTAGTGGATAGAGTTTTGGACCTGGAATCAGGAAGACTTGGGTACAAATCCTGCTTCAGACATTTTCTGACACCAAGAACCCAGAACATTCCTCTCTCCCCCCAAATTCTCCATTTGACTCTAGTCTGTCAGTCCATGCACAGGTATTTAACATTAGAGCGAGTTGGCTACTCAATCTGGGCTGCATGCCCAAACATCCTATCTTTGAGAGATTCTAGCAGGGGTGGGAAACTTGTGGCCTTGTAGGTTCTTGGGTGTGGTCTTTTGACTGAGTCTAAGTTTTACAGAACAAATCAGTTTATTAAGGGATTTGGATTCATTCAAAGGGCCATACTTGAAGACCTAGAGGGCTACATGTGGCCTCTAGGCCACAGGTTTCCCACCCTCTAGAGTGTATCTCTGGCTCTAGGATACTTCAGGGTGCTAGAGATTTGTGGACTACACCTGACTGGGAAAATGAACTCTTGGAAATTCCTAGGAGGGTAGAAGAAAGGCCAGAAGCCCATTACATGTATAAGCCCAGCTTAACAATGAAGAAGAAGAAGAATGTGCTTTATAGACTGTGGGACAATTAAACGCTACCTGACTTTGAGTTCTGATAAACTCTAGATAAGGGTTTAGCTGAAAAGGATCTCTGTATCTTGTGAGGCTACACTTGCGTTGGTTATTACTATACAACACACAAGTGAGAGCTCATTTACAATGCTGTTTCAGTTTTGGTCACCTTTCAACAGGAAGGATATTATCACCCTGGAGACAACGAAGTATAAGGCTGTCAGGCTGATTCCAGTTTTAAGAAAACTGGTTATTCTGAGGGAAGCCTGAGGAGGTTAAACGTTTACTCACATGACAGAAAAGGAGTCTGCCCTATGGAATAGTAAGTTTAAGGGGAATGAATTCAATTACTGTGTTCATGCTGCTGAGGGAGGGGCTTAATAACTATGAAAAGGGGACATCAAAACTAGGAATTAAACAGTCAAAGGTAAGACAGGGAAAGAATCGTTTCAGCAAAAAAACCCCCAAAAAACCCAACAAACATCTGGAGCAGAGTACAGCTGCTGAATTCAGACAGTGTAAGCATAATAAGGTTTGTGAAACAGGTATGATGATGCCAAGTGAAGGAATCAAAGGAATTGAGGGAGGATATGGTGGCCAGGCAGGAAAGAGGGGTCGATATGAGATTCAAGAACACAGACTCGTTAGGCCAAGTGCCCTTTTCCTGTCCAGAGATCTCTTTTGTTTTGTATTCTTATCAATCCCACACCTTGCCTAAGTAAGAATGACAGACAATCCATTCTTAATGACTTCCTAGCTTTTGAAACTATTTTGGTGTTGCCACGTTCAAATAACTTTAAGGAGTGGCCTTTCTGGTGGCTCTTCTGGTTTTTTCCATGTTACATTTAGAGAGGTTATTCATTTTGGATGGTTGGTCACCCCTTAAATTGAAATGCATTATTTACCTGAGTGCTCAGGGGAAAAAAAAGTGTGTGTGAGTGTGTGTATGTGTGCATGTATGTGTGCAGTGTGTGTGTGCACACATGCTTGGTGATTTTCTGCAATCCTTGGACAACTCCACCCTTGTGGTACCTTATTCCAATCAGGAAGAGAATGCCAGGGAGACTCAATTGCCCTTCAGACAGCTGACGCTGTGTCAGCAGCAGTATGGCTGGTATCTTCCTCCCCAGGAGACAGAGCACATCCTTTTCTTGGCACACCCACTCTCCAAATGCACAGTGAACAATTGTTCACTGTTTGTCAAAGACCTAGACAACTCCCCATACCAGTACAATGTGTTGACACTACACCCCTACAAATTAAGTGCTGGGCATTTCCTTTCCTTTCTTTCCTCCAGCATATACAGATATGTTAAATGTATTTACCCATTTGCTAGAAACAGAACATTATGAAATATGTTGAAGAATTAGTTAGGTTTTCTTTCAATTCACCTTAATGGGATATCCTCCTTCCCTGTTGGATATAGCTGAGATGGAAATTTGGCTTAGAAAGACATATCAATATAATGCTGAATTTAAAGCCCGAATAAAACAATCTCATATTCATAAGCTTCTCACAGTTTAGTATGCTTCAGATCTGGACTCAATTACCCCCTCCCCCAAATCTATTGCTCCTTATTATATTCAGGCATCCCTAAATGTTTTGCATCACCCACTTCTCACCGCTATACTGATATGTCTTAAACAATTCCAATGCAGTTTCAGATTGAAATGATAAGACTCCAGTTTGGATAAATTTAGGAAAGTAGAACACCATTTTCTGACAATTAGTGGACTTCCAAAAACTAGCATAGCTTTCATGTATGGCTATGATTCTTATTCCCTGCAAACACCTGTGCAGTACGCCCTGATGCTCCATTTCCAGGGCAGTGTATTTGGTGGAGAGAAGATTATCTCATCTCCAATTGACTCCATTCTGTTCTGGCATGCAAAATGCCACTGGAGGAGTGTTAGGCAGGGAGTTGAATGGAGAGCTTTTGAAGGCTGGCAGCAGGAGTTCACTTAGACCATTTTCACAGACAGCTAGCCAAATGCAGCAATTTGTTGGCTGAGTGATTAGATTACTTGGCTGCAAGAGATCTTTCTTACCACTTCAGTTGGCCGGTAATACTTGAGATCTACAGTCACGTGGATCTTGCCCGTCTCCTTACACCGACCCACCTCATTCTCATTCTTTCCTTCCCACCTGTAAAGAAGATAAATTCTTAATCAGCTTCTAATTGCTTCAGTGCTCTGATCTCAGCAGCATTTGGCTGGGTTTTCAGGCACTTCAGGATAACGTGTGCCCCTCCACCCCCCTGTCAGAGTGGAAAGATTCATTAGGCACAGAAACAAATGCACCAATTTGACCAGATTGTAGGAACAATGATTTCTGACATCCTTCTAAATACCTTTTTTTGGGGGGAGGGAGGGTGGCTCTTTCTTTTCTTAAAAAATAAAAATAAATTAAAAGAAAACATGGGGCATTTAAGATTTACAAGTCAGACAGATAAGATTAGCACTCACTTTTTCTGATACTTCAAATGCTTCACTTTTCCTCAAGGAGTTTATTCATTTTTGGGGAAGCCACTTCTCAAGTTGAAATTTTTTTAAAAGTTTTTTTTTCAAGTTGAAATTATAAAATAGGTTTTGTCCATATGGAAATTTTTTAAAACTTTCAGCTATTCCCATTTGCAACAGGCCTTATTCAATGATTATCTGATCAATGTTCTCTCTCTCTCAATTTATATACTAATTCTATTTGGGTGCTTTCCTTTCATAAACTAGTCACCTTTTGTAGCCTGTAGTTAGTGAAAGATCAGTATTTTATTAATTTTGGATGAAGAGGAAATACTGAAAGGATTCATAATTTCTTAAGTGTAGGAAACTCCTAGAGTGGGACCTTCCTCCATCAATGTAAATCCCAATCTATCTTTCATTTGGTAGATAAGAATTAAGGAGTTGCCTGAGACCCAGGAAGATTAAGTAACTTGGCCAGGATCACATAGTTAATAATTATCAGAAGTAGAATTTAAAACCAAGTCTTTCTGACTAGAATCCAGTACTACAACCACTATGTAACATTGCCAATATTTTGGATAAAGTTTACTCTCCAGATGGACTTTTTTGGGGAAGTTTTAGAAAAATCTAGTGAAGACTTGTTCTCTTCCATTCTGGAATACACTTATCATCCCACTGATACTAATTTTCCTGGTACAGGAGAAAGCATGCCTGATAATGTAGTCATGAAGACATGAATTCTCGCTTATTTCCTACATGACCTTGGAGAAGTTGTTTAACTTCTCTATACCTCTGTTTCCTCATTGGAAAAATGAGGTGTTTGGACTAGGTGATCAATAAAACCCCTTTCAACTCTAAATACTGAAATTATAATCACTACTTTCTCTACTCACACAAGCTAGCTTTCTATCTCACTAATAGCTAAAGTTATTTTTCTGATAGCACTGAATTCATAACAAAACAAAACCAATTCACTTATTTAAAAGGAGAAGAGGCATCAATATTGCTTTATGGCAGGTCTTTGATATGGCTGTATTGTTTTAATTTTATTTTTTAATTCCCTACTATTTACTAATTTTTAATAGCAAGAAAACAACTAATGACTCTGATTTGCACTGCCATCATGTACTTACACAGACAAAAAGAAGTCATACAGATAAAACTCAGGCCCAGTTATGTGCTGAAAATGTGGAATATGCCTTTGCTACCTTGTCTTTTTAGAAATGAATCCAGTGGTTTACTGTTGACATTAGAATCTTATAATTCTGCATATGAACATACTTCATATCAAATAATCTTGTGTTTCCTATTTTAAAAATTAAGTTATTTGGCAAAAAAGAATTAAAAAAGAAAACCACATAGGTTTCACTTGAACTCTGATGTTTATTTTTTCTCCTCCTATACTTTATTTTTTTAAATTTTAATTGATGGAATAAAACAAGTATTTCCATAACACAGTACAATAAAAGAGATGATTCTACATGAAACTATAAATTTACTATGCACTTGCTATTCTTTTCAAATATACAACAAAATTATCATATATATTTCTTTTTTTCAACCCTGATGTTTATTTTCAAGGCTTGTTTGCTTTAGCATCTCTGCTGGAGACAAATCTTGAGAAGAAAACAGGAAAATTATATACATCCCATAGATCAGAGTCAAAGTGAGGGTCAAATGAAGCAATCAGAACATGAAATAAATTACCTGACTGCAGTTAAATGATTCACAGGAGCCCTAAGAATAGGCCTAAAATGCGGATCAGGACTCTCGTTGAGTGTCCTCAGAGGGTGTGGTATGTCTCAGAGGAGAGAGCCGAGTTGGGACTCAAAGATTCTATTCTCGGCTTTATGTGATTATCCCTATCTTTTGTCATCTTTGCCAATTTACTGCTACATATGAGGTGAAACCCTGGAATTGCTTTGGTTTGTATTTCTCTTACTATTAATTATTTGGACTGATTTTTAAAAAATCCGTCAGGGGTTTTAAATTTTTTGTGTGTATCATGAACTCCTTTGCCAGTCTGGTGAAGCCTGTAGATCTCTCCTCAGAAGCTGCCTATGTTTATAACTGAAGGAAACACTAAATTTCAACTAGAGGTTAGTGAAAATGAAGATGCAAATTTTTTTTTCCATCTCAGTTCACAGATCCCCTGAAAACTGCCTATGGATCCAAAGAGGTGTATGGACCCCAGGTTAAGAAGCTCTGCTTTATATGGGTATTAATAGTTTTGAGAAGTGTTTGCTGACATCCTTTTATCACTTAAAGGCTAAAGAATGGAATCTTGGTCTGATATACATTTGTGTTAGTTTCCTATATATCTTGGATATCAGATACTCATAAGAAAGGTATTCCCCAGATGATAGCTTCTTTTCTTACCTTCCTTGTTTTTGTTCATTTGAGTTTTTCAATTTCGTGTAATCAAAATTATCCGTTTTGTCCTTTGTAAGCCCTTATTTGACGAAGAACTTTCCCCTAGGTCTTCCTGCTAAGATGGATACCTGAATAGAGGTAGGATCCTACATACCAAATACAGCAAAACTCTGAAGGGTTGAAATAATGATCCAATTAGAAACTATAGTAAGTGATTTCTTAGTCAGCCATGAGGAGCAATAGATAAGATGTGCTCCCAAGCAAAGTACCAGTAAGGCAAAGAAAGCCAGGGATATCTGAAATCTGAAAGTTTCTGTGTCTAGAGGGACAGAGTGGTCAAGGGCGGAAGGTTCTCCTGAGAAATCTCCAGGATGGTCAGAAAGTCCTAGGGGAGTGCACCTTGGAAATCTGGGGTAATAGCACAGGTCAGGAACCATCATGATGCCCTAACACTTTATTAAGACACTGAGGAGGACCTGAAGGCTCGGCACTTATCCTCAAGTTACAAGGGCAGTTCAAATCCTGGAGACAGGTCAGCAAAAGAACCAGGTTAAGTAGGGAGGCTCTTTGGGCTAACAGGGGTGGGGATCCTGTGTCCGAAAGGCCACATGTGGCTCTCTAGGTCCTTGGGTGCAGCCTTTTTGATCGAGTGGAAGTTTTACAGAACAAATCCTTTTATTAAGGGGATTTATTCTGTGAAGTTTGGATTCAATCAAAGGGCTGCACTTGAGGACCTAGAGGACCATATGTATCCTTGAGGCTGCAGGTTCCCAACCCCTGGGCTAACATAAAAACCCAATTTAGGAATTAAAAGCTGGAGAGATAAACAAATTAAAGAAAATACCAACCAGCATTAAAAAAAAAAATTATTGAAAAAATCTAGCTTCGTAACACCTCTAAGAAGAGATTAGAAGAGAAAAAAATGGGTTTTCCACAATGACTACATGAACACCTGTAAGAAATGAAGCAAGAGATAACAGAAATTAAATAAAAGCTCTTAAAGAAAGAATTAGAATAAGTAGCTTAGAAGGGGAAAAGGTTAAACCTTACCAAAAAATGGAATTCCTGAAAACTATAACAGACCACACAAAATCAAAGTAATAAATATTAGAACAGAATTAAAAAAATAGAAAATGTAGGTTATCTGGTATAAAAAAAACTGACCTGGAAAACACATCAAGGAGAGATAATTTAAAAACCACCGAATTCTCTAAAAACTTATGACCAAAAAAAATCCCCCAAACCTGGAATCGTATTTCAATAAATCATAAATGAAAATGTCCCAGATCTATTAGAACCAGAGGACAAAACAAAGAATGAATCCACTGATCACCTCCTAAAAGGAACCCAAAAAGTAAAGTCCTAGGAATGTTCTAGCCAAAACCCAAGGAAAAAATACTGGAAACATCCAGAAAGAAACAGTTAAATATTGAGGGATTATAGTCTGGATCATGCAAGACCTAAAAGCTTCTATTAGAAGAAGAGGACATCTCAGAATACAATATTATAAGAGGTGAAAGATATAGATTTATATCTAAGAATAACTTACACTTGCAAAATTGAGCATAATCCTACAGTAAAAAAAAAAAAAAAATAGACCTTCAATAGAAAAGAGGATTGCCAGATATTTCTGATGAAGAAATCATTGCTGAGTAAGAACTTTGAAGCAAACACAAGAACCCAGAGAAACCTAGAAAGGCAAATTTATTTGAACAAATGGAAGTAAGTGTGTGTATGATGATGAAGTGCTAACACTCTTAGAGAGGGAAAACAAACAAGTGTCCTTTCAGAATGTTAATATTTTCCAAAGGTACTGAAGTTTTTAGGTAAGGAAAAAGAGAGGTCCTGTGTGGAGGTGGGGTTGTACATTGATTGTCTTCTGAGGGCTTTAATAAGAGAAATAGAAAGAAGAGTAAAAGGAGGGCTACACCAGTGTGGAAAAAAGCAAGGGAGGGGAAAACATTTCTAATATTTCTTTTCATAATTTGGACAAACATAGAGGAAAGAAACAAGGAAGTGGAACTTCATTCTTATCTAAAATGAGTAAAGGAGTGATAAACACACACACATTCACGCAGAGAGTTTGGGGTAGATATATCAGACTCAACTGGGTGTATCTGAACTCCTTAAGAAAGACACCTATGATCATTACCTTCCCTTCCGCTCCTCTCCCACTCTGTTAAATCCTCTGTAGTCTGGTTTCCAATTCCCTCATTCAACTGGAGCTGTTCTATCCAAAGTTACTAATGATCTCCTTAAACTTTTTTGAATTCTCTGAAGCTTTTGGCACTGTCAATCACCCTCTTCTCGACACTCTCTTAGATTTTGGGACACTGTTCTCTCCTGTTTGTCTTCCTACCTGTCTAACCCATAATCCTCAGTCTCCTTTGCTGGATCTTCATCAAAGTCACTGCTTTTCATTTTGAGTATCCCCCACAACTCTGTCCTTGGAACTTTTCTCTTCTCCCTCTATAGTGTTTCACTTGCTCTGATTAGTTCCCACAGATTCAATTAACATCTCTCTGCCGCTGATTCTCAGATCTGTTTATCCCATCCTGACTTCTCCCGTCTTCCCTCTCCAACTGCTTATTTGTTATATGTAACTAGATGTCCTGTACATATCTTAAACTCAGTATGTCCAAAACCACACTCATTCTTTCCCTCCAGATGCTCCTCTCTTCCTAACTTCCTGTTACTGTTGAAAGTACCATCATATTCCCGGTTACCTGGATTAAAAACCTAGGTGTCATCCTTGACCCCTGAATTGATAGCTATTTAACTAAATTATAAAATGGTATAGGCATGCCTACTTCTGTGGATGCTTGCTGGGAAAGACTACAATGGCACCAACAAATGAAGCTTCAATAATGTTTTAATAAGACACAGAGGATATGGGGGACACATAGAACACAGAAAGTACACAGACAAGAGGTTAAAGGGGGGTACAGAGGCAGACAGAATGATAATAGGAAATGGAGTGGTGAAGGAAGGCAGGTAGAGTGAGGAAGAGGATACAGAGAAAGAGAGGCACAGAGAATCACTCACTAACCATGGATTAGAGTTGGGAGCACTTAGCAGCATGGTTCTGATGGAGAGGAAAGAGGGCTGGGGCAAGGGCAGGGGCACGAGTTTGAGGTCTCATTTTTTGTAGGTTTTTTTTGGAGGAACAGACTAAATCTTACCTGTTGCGCCTTGGGGTTAGGTTAGTTCATTAGCATATCCAAATAATCTCTAAATTGTTGGTAAAGCTTTAAAGTTAACACATGCACATAATTTCAGAGTTATCTGTTATTTGGGGTTCTGCTAGTCTTACTGTGGATATTTGGAACTTGTCTGAGATTTATATATTATAGGATCAAAAAAATCCGTGACAGCAAAGTTTAGACAGCTTCCCCTGATTTGGCACATATTACTAGGATGTAATTTTTAGTTAATATGATACAATTTATAATTTATTCTCCTTTGATCTTTGAGACAGTTTGTACCTGACTTCAGGTTCTCCGTTGCAATCTTACTTCCTGCTACTGACAATTGATACTGGCAATTTATAAATTTACTTAGAAGGAGGGGTTGTTGTGAGGGCGACCAAAACAAGATACAATTTAACACACTCTTCACTCTCTCTTATCCTCCATAACCAATCTGTTGCCAAATCCTGCCAATTCTACCTTTGCAACATCTTTCATACATACTCTCTTCTCTCCTCTGTCGTTGCCACTACCCTGAAGTAGATTTATTTTAAGGATCTTTCCAGCTCTATAGATAGACTCTGTGATCTCTGACTGATTTCAAAATATACTATGCAAAGCAATAATTAACAAAATTACCTGGCACTTGATTAATGGAACAAAGAACCCAGAAATAAAGCACAATATATCAGTGTTTGTTAAATCAAAGATAATTTTAAAAAAATTAATTGGATGGTAGTATAGATTTAAAAAATGAATTCACTCACTCCTCTCATCATGTAACAACAAATTCCAATTGGAACAATTATTTAAACATGTTCATATTAAAAGAAAAAGGAATAATATATATTTACTTCAGTTGTGGAGAGAAGAAAATTTTTACGAGAAGCAATTATTTGAGATGAAACATGAATTTGAATATATAACAATAAGATCTTTTTACACAAAAATGTGTTCAAAATAAAAGAAAATTTACAGAGAAAAATATTTATGACAAATATATCTGATAACAGTCTGTCATTGAGAACCTATAAAATACAGTTACAAATTTGGAAGAATAAAAAGCATTCTCCAATGGATAATGGGCAAAAGATCAAAACAGACAAGTTTTTAAAAAATTGCTAATATTCACTATAAAAGCCTTGATAGCATATGGCATTCCAGGTATGGAAGATGGCTTATGTGACTGCATGCGGAAGGAGCAATGAAATGCGGAGTTTGAAAAATAGCTAGTAATTGAGTTTGGTGGAGAGTAGAGTATGTGAGGTATTATAGTGGGAAATAAATGGCTGCAAATGCAATAATGAGGTAGACTGTGAAAGTCCTTGAATGCTAGGCTAAGGAAAACATATTCTGGAAACATAAGGAAAACATTTATTCTGGAGGCAACAGGGAGCCAACTGTTATTCCTGAGCAGAGTACTCATGGATCAGATCTGTCACAATCCATGAATTCATTTTTGTTCTTTACAGTTTTGAACAGATATTAAGCTTTGGCATAGATCTGGCTGATACACAAATATACATATAACAGAGGATCATAGGGTTGGAGCTAGAAAGGAGACCATATAATATAACCATCTCATTTTATGAGTGAAAAACCTAAGGTTCGGAGATGCTAAGTGAATTAAATACAGTCTTCTTTTCACTCATGCACCATCTCTCTGTATTTCAATTTAGTTCAATAATATTTATGAAGTTCTCTCTGTACAAGGCCCTGTGCTGTCCCGTGGGCCTAAAGATTACAAAAAAAAAAAAAAGCCATTATTTTTGCTCTTGAGAAGCTTACATTCTAGTAGAGGGAATGAGAGAAGTACCGAAATAATAATTATATCAGATAGAAAACAATTAAGGGCATGGGAGAGGCCAAATAGAACAGTCTCAAGGAATAATTTCTAGCTGAGGAATCAGAGAAGGCTTCATGGAGGATTGGACTTGGTTTTTTTTTTTTCTTTCTTTTTTGAAGGAAAAGGTTTCAGCAGACAGAGATGGACATTAGGCAGAATGAGAAGGAGATTTATAAATTCCCATAAAGACTATCCAAGTTTATTTTTGAACCAGTGTCAGTCTAAATATTTATAATTAATAAAGCTTCAAAAAGTAAAGAAAATATTCTGACTTTTCCATCAGTAGTTGTATTCTATTTTGAAAGTATTCCATGGGGAAATTAAAAGACATATGCACACACATGTGGTCCTTTCTAGCTCCAGATCTATGATTCTTTGGTTATCCAACACTGGATATTTTAGCAAGGTTAGGTTAACAGTGTCCCCCATTTGCATTGTCCTTTGTGGCCATTTTCTGCTAAACTAATTCAAAAGATGGCTTCTAACTGGTGAAAGCTACTGAAAGGATGATGGGAATATTGCTGTTCTAGACAGCAGTAACAGAAATAATAAGACACTTCTTACATGTGTTTTAAGGTTTGGAGAGTCTTACATACATTATATGTAACGCATAAATAAATGTGTATGTAAATACGCATATATGTATCTACATATACATAAACACACGTATGTATTTGTAAATTTGATCCTCACAATAATCCTATGAGGTAAGTGCTACTATTACTGTCACCTTACAGGTGAGAAAACTGAGGTTCAGAATATAGAGTTAAGCAATCCTTGCCTAGGGTCCCATGGCTAGAATCTGAATGTAGCTTTTCCTGCATACAAGGATTGTATGCTATCCACTACTTGTTTTTACAGTTTGGTTATTTTCAGTTGTGTCTGACTCTTCGTGACCCTATTTGGGGTTTTCTTGTCCAAGATACTAGAGTGGTTTGCCATTTTCTTCTCCAGCTCATTTTACAGATGAAGAAACCAAGGTAAACAGAGTTAAATGACTTGCCCAGGGTCCTACAGCTACTAAACATCTGAGGCCAGATATGAACTCAGGAAGATGAGTCTTCTTGACACTGGGTGTTCTACCCACTGAGCCACCTAGCTGCCCCTAACCACTATGAAGGTAACTAATTAATTTCAACAATATTATCATACTGAGCTTGAAATTGTAAACAGGTAAAAGCAAAAAAAAAAATCTGATCAAAGTTGGCCAAATCAATTTTCTTTTCTCCAACAATTCTTTTTGAGGTTGGTGAGCAAAAGTTTGGGCCAAAGGCCAAAACCCTTCAATTACAACAATACTTGAAACACTTGTATTAACAAGCAAAAGTTTAACAGTTAACTTGTCCTAACAAGTAACATTATGACTTAAAGCTGTGCTTCAATGTTAATGAAATGGAGGTGGCTTGACTGGGAGTATAAGATTTAGCTAATTAACAGGAATGAAGCCCACTAATTTGGAGTCCAAACCCACTGGCCAGGAGTTCTGTACAATGCAATTTTATACGTTGGTGTGACTCAATAAGCATTAAATAATAATATAAAAACATTAAAAATAATAGTGTTAAGCATGATATTAAATAAGTTAGAAACCCCATTAAGTAGATAGAATAACTGTTAAGAAAAAAGAAGTTTCACTTTTGGGCCTACCCTAAGACGACATCAGCTTAATTTTGTTCTAAGCCCTTTTAATTAAGATTTGGATATATGGGAGTATGGCAGCTGCCAGCAGCCTTCCAGTTGAAATGTAAGATATAACACAGTCCATTACTTAGAAAGATCCTGCTTATGAATGCTCCTACACTCTCATTACTTTAGCCCTGACCCTGACACCAGTAATGCCAGCAGACCACATACTCCTTCTTTGACTCCCATTCCAAACCAAGAACTGCATCTCCCTTCACCCTGATGCCTAGAGCTTGGAACCTAAAGCCTGAGCAGGAACCACTGACAGAACCCTGCTCATCTGCAGGGCATTATCCCCTATCTCCTTGAATTTATTTTTGGTATATTGTAGATTAAAAAGGACTTTGTGGACTGTCTGGTGCGCTCACTAACATTTATAAAATCCTTTCTAAGAAGACATGTATTCTAAATTTAAAAAAAAAATGAATTTGTATACTTGCCTTTAAGACCCAAGTCATTTGTACATTGGGAACTGCCTGTCTACAGCGCATCATTACGTTGCATCTGTTCCCTCAGGGGGCGCTACCACAAGAAATGCAGTTCAAGAAAAGTCAGAAAATCATGTTCTAGAAGTCACATTATGTGTAATAAATTCTTAACTTTTTTCACAGGTCTTTAAAGATGGCTTTGAAATGGACACTTCTTTCCCGGTCTTTGTTCTATGTCACCAGGGATATTGCTTTTAAGTGAATTATCAAGAGCAAGGAATCCAGGTATCTCTACTTTGATAATATCACACAAAATCATAAATATAAAAAATTAAACCCATTTTACAAATGTTCATTTAGAAAGCAATAGCTAGGAATAGCCACCATCTTTTCTCCCTCAAGCTCTTTATATTGCCCATATCAAGCCATTATCAAGCCTTAATCAAGTAATGTTGGCACCACCAATGTTAGGAAATGTAATATTCCCAAATTAATAGATAGAGAAACAGAACCTGAGGAGAACCTAAATAATTTCCTCAAGACCACAAAGGGACCTGGTAGCAGAGCTAGGATTGCAAGGTAGGAATTCTTGGCTTCTAGTCCTGTGTTCAGACAACACCTCTA